>NC_134356.1:214785810-215085810 GCF_048569485.1 Anomaloglossus baeobatrachus | reverse complement strand
TGTGGAGGTCAACCCAGGCTCTTTTTTATAATTATTTTATAAATAATAATAATTACAAAAAAAAAGTAGGGTTTCCCCTAAATTGGATCACCAGCCAAGGTAAAGCGGACAGCTGTGCTCTGGTATTCTCAGGGTGGGAAGGTCCATAGTTATTGGCCCTTCACAGCCTAAAAATAACAGGCCGCAGGCGCCCCAGGAGTGGCGCATCCACTAGATGCGCCAATCCTGGCGCTTCACCCCAGCTCATCCCGTGCCCTGGTGCACTGGCAAACGGGGCAATAAATCGGGTTGACACTAGCTGTAAGGTTACCTGACATGAAACCCAGCAGTTTGTGATGTCATGGTGTCTATCACATACCCGATATCACAAACTGTCAGTACTAACAAAAAAAAATAGACAAAAAAAAATTTATTTGAAAAAACACTCCCCAAAACATTCCCTCTTTCACCAATTTATTGTGACCGTCTAGAATATGGGGGGACATGCTCAGGGAATGTATCCCCCATTTTCTAGGAGTGCAGCCCCTCCATGTGAGGAGTGTGGGTACACTGAATCTGCACCCACTCTACCCGGGTCCACAGCAGCAGAGTCCATGTCATAACTGTTGCTATCAAAGCTGCAATGCCCTGCTCATGAGGTAAGGGCATGCCTAATCAACAGAACTATTCTACATTTCCAAATATTAGTATTTTCTGATATTATTGCTATTCCACCTACTATATATTGGGGATAGGATTTCAGAGATGGAATACCCCTTTAAGTCCAGTTATCCAGTTGAATGAATTCTAAAAAACAGAGCTCGCTATTTAGACATGTTTTTTTGTGGCGTATAACGGACTCTCATGTTTGCTAGTCGTTCAGCAGGGCAACTATAAAAGCAAATACCTCCATTTGGAAATGTAGTATAGCTCTCCTGATCAACTATGTGCCTTACCTCATGAGCAGGGTATTGCAGTAGCTTACAGATTCATGGTTACCACCACTCACTGTGTCTGAACACAGGAGGCTGAGCTGACAGCCGCTCTGTGCATGCGGCAGTGTCTATTGTAAAGGAGGGGGCCGCGGGGGATTATAGGGGGTGACCTGGCAGGGCTTGGGGAGGAGTTTTCTGTCGCATGTGTCATGTCACATGCGACAGAAATCAGAGGAGGAGGGTGAATGCAGCCAGCGCGCTGCTGTGCACGCGGCCATCTTGGATTTCCGGGAGGGGGTCAGGGGAGGGCGCTTTGGCGACAGCGGGGGACCAGAAGGGACCGGGGAGGAGATTTATCTCCCATTTGACATGTTTGTTCATGCCAGATGGGAGATAAATATTTTTTTACCGGCGCTGTCATTTACTGTAACGTGTTCATCGGTATACGGTATACCGGTGATCACGTGAGCGGGGACCGGAAAAAACGTCCTGAATCATGATCTCCAAGGTCTCAGCTACCCCCTGAAACCCCGGAGATTTTCTGACGCTGCGGGGCGCTATTCACTTATTTCTGCCTGCTGTTTATAAATGTCAGATCAGAATAAGGCTGCATTCACACGAGCGATCCGTTTTTGCGGTCCGCAAAAAACGGTCTGTTTTTTTCACGGATGCATCCGTGTGGCATCCGATTCCATTCCGTTCCGTATACGGTCCGTATGTCATCCGTTTGTCATCCGTGTGCCTTCTGTTTTTTTTGCGTACTGCAAAAAAACTGAAGGAGGGAAAATACATAAATGTACTCAGCTTCAACCTAGATGAGGCGGTCACATGTTTACTCCAGTGCCATTTTCTACTGCTTTTCACAGCGTAGAGCGCTCTGGGGATTTTCTTGTGCTTGTACACTTCATATCAGTCTTTTATGTCTTTATAATGGCAGAAAGACACATAATGTCCCAGTCTCCTGCATTTTGTAATTTTGCATCCTTTGGTGCCTTTCATGTGGCACTGAGGGGTGCTTAGCCTTGTATTTAGCCAAAAAAATAAATACATTTAAAAAAAAATGACGTGGGGTTCCCCCTATTTTTGATAGCCAGCTAGGGTAAAGCAGACAGCTGCAGCCTGCAGACCACAGCTGGCAGCTTCACCTTGGCTGGTAATCCAAAACTGAGGGCACCCCCCGCTGTTATTTTAAATTAAATAAATAATTAAAAAAAAAACACGTGGGGATCCCCCCAAAATTGGATCACCAGCCAAGGTAAAGCGGACAACTGGGGTCTGATATTCTCAGACTAGGGAGGTCCATGGTTATTGGACTCTGCCCAGCCTAAAAATGGCAAACCGCAACCGCCCCAGAAGTGGCGCATCCATTAGATGCGCCAATCCTGGTGCTTTGCCCCAACTCATCCCGTTGCCCTGGTGCGGTGGCAAACGGGGTAATATATGGGGTTAATGCCAGATGTGTAATGTCACCTGGCATAAAGCCCTGGGGTTAGTGATGTCCCGCGTCTATCAGATACCTGACATCACAAACCCAGTCAGTAATAAAAGAAAAATAGATGACAAACACATTTTTATTTGAAAAAACACTCCCCAAAACATTCCCTCTTTCACCAATTTATTAGAAAGAAAAACAAATCCAGGTCTGGTGTAATCCAAGGGGTTCCCATGACGATCCATACCACAGTCAATGTCCCAGTCAATGAAGAACAGAATGTTCCATATTGACTGAGAGAGCAATGCAGTGACCTGAGCTAACATCAATAGGTCAGCCCAGGTCACTGCAGGGCATGACAAGTGCTGCTGTCAGGAGGATAGCGAGGTACATTACCTGCGGTGATCGCTGCACTCCTGACAGCAGCGCTGTCACTGAGTTCAATGACCGCCGCCTTCACAACCAAGTATCGCGGGAGCCTTTGACGTCACCGCTAGTTACAGTCTTGGGTCGGCTGCAAGAGGAGATGTGACAAGCAGCGGCCATGGAGGACAGGGACAGTGCTGACGTCGGGAGGGCAGGACTTCATCACCGCAGGTAAGAACGAACAGATGATCTCCCAGCAGCCGGCTAATGAGAGTGATCAGCTGATCATTCACAAGAGCCGGCCGCCGAGAATGTGTGCGGGCAGCGGAGTGCGAGGTGGGTGGAGCCGAGTGAGGCCATGTGTGCGGGCAGCGGAGTGTGAGGTGGGTTGAGCCGAGTGGGGCCATGTATGCCGGCAGCGGAGTGTGAGGTGGGTGGAGCCAACCAAGCGGGGCCATGTCTGCCTGCAGCGGCGTGCAAGGTGGGTGGAGCCGAGCGGGGTATTGTGTGCGAGCAGCGGAGTGCAAGATGGGTGGAGCCGAGTGGGGCCATGTGTGCAGGCAGCGGAGTGCGAGGTGGGTGGAGCTGAGCGGGGTAATGTTTGCGGGCAGTGGAGTGCGAGGTGGGTGGAGCCGAACGAGGCCATGTGTGCAGGCGGCGGAGTGCGAGGTGGGTGGAGCCGAGCGGGGTCATGTGGCGCTGAGGACGTCAGTGTCGGGGACTGCATGGCTGGGGACATGTGAGTGTGAGTGTGTGTGTGTACATGCCGAGTGCAGGAGGGGGCGGAGCCGAGCAGGGAAGTGTCGGCTCCCTGCATACGTAGCCAGGGTAAACATTGGGTTACTAACCAAAGCGCTTTGCTTGGATACCTGATATTTACCTTGGTTACCAGCTTACCGCAGGCTGCCAGCGATGGCTCCCTGCACACATAACTGTAAAAAGCCACACTTTTGGTGATCGAACCGTTCTCGAACGTTATTTGAACTGTCGAGCTTTTAGCAAAAAGCTCGAGTTCGATCTCGAGCACCCCCCAAAATCACTCGAACATGAAATTGGCGAAGCTCGAACATCGCTCATCTCTAGTCATGGTGACAGGTTCCCTTTAAAGGAACATTTTATAATACATATTATGTACCTTTAGGTATTGGAACCGCAAAACCTTCAATAGGCAAAATAGTAATTACAATTGTTTACTACATTTTCTCAATTAAATTGTTATTGGTATAGTTTTTAAAGTACCAAGCCAAAAAATGTGTATTGCTAATAGTCGTGCTCCACTATTACCCCACCCTGAATGACTATGACTACAGATAATTCCCTTGTAAGCAGCAAGCACATACACAGGAGAAATAAACACACCATGTGTCTAGCAATCCTTTCAGTGCAGCAACCAAGATTGTCAGGATTCATCCTGTATGTCCTGGTCATTAGCTTTTGGAAAAAGGACAGAGTCGTTACAAGAAATCACTGCCTGAGATTTCCGCAAGGAATTCTGCTGGAGAGAAAATATACATGACCAAGAAAATAGAGGTGGCACCATACCAACTGATATAAGCACGGTCATTATCATGACACTTCACTGTGTCCATTAGCATTGCTGAAGAGTTTGCTTCTCGGCATGGAATGGGTTACCATTTCTCATTTTTTAGAAAAGTGTTTCCTTTCCACTACTAAAACCAATAAGAGCACAGTTTTAATTGGTAGCTCTTACAATTGCATACGCTTTGAAAGCAACAATCAGCCTCATGCTTGCATAATTGTCTTTCATTGCCAGCTATTAAAAACATAATCAGAAAGTGCCTTATACTCATTCAGTGGTATTGCCTGACGTCAACCAATCATGCAGCCTTTATAGGCAGCACATAGATGGATTCTGGTACAGAGGAAATATGCCAGTTCAGAGCTATTTACAACCAAATTCTCAACCAGGCAGTAAGCAGACAACTAAAGCAAAGGCTGCATATTTTATAAATAGAACAGGGCTAAACATGTCCAAACTTTTATACTATATGTACACTGTGTGCAGACTTATTAGGCAAATGAGCATTTTGGTCACATGATACTTTTTATACATGTTGTCCTACTCCAAGCTGTATAGGCCTGAGAGTCAACTCTCAGGCCTATACAGCTTGGAGTAGGACAACATGTATAAAAAGTATCATGTGACCAAAATATTACTCAGTCCATCAGTCCATCTATTAGATATATCAAACTAAAATAGCTGTTGCAAAAACCTATATTGTTATAAAGAACAAAGGTTAACATTAATAGGGGTGCCCAAACTTTTTCATATGACTGCATATATATACATATACATATATATATATATATATATATATATATATATATATATATATATATATATATATATATATATATATATGTATATATATGCAGTCATATGAAAAAGTTTGGGCACCCCTATTAATGTTAACCTTTTTTCTTTATAACAATATAGGTTTTTGCAACAGCTATTTTAGTTTGATATATCTAATAGATGGACTGATGGACTGAGTAATATTTCTGGATTGAAATGAGGTTTATTGTACTAACAGAAAATGTGCAATCCGCATTTAAACAAAATTTGACCGGTGCAAAAGTATGGGCACCCTTATCAATTTCTTGATTTGAACACTCCTAACTACTTTTTACTGACTTACTAAAGCACTAAATTGGTTTTGTAACCTCATTGAGCTTTGAACTTCATAGGCAGGTGTATCCAATCATGAGAAAAGGTATTTAAGGTGGCCACTTGCAAGTTGTTCTCCTATTTGAATCTCCTATGAAGAGGGGCATCATGGGCTCCTCAAAACAACTCTCATATGATCTGAATACAAAGATTATTCAACATAGTTGTTCAGGGGAAGGATACAAAAAGTTGTCTCAGAGATTTAAACTGTCAGTTTCCACTGTGAGGAACATAGTAAGGAAATGGAAGAACACAGGTACAGTTCTTGTTAAGCCCAGAAGTGGCAGGCCAAGAAAAATATCAGAAAGGCAGAGAAGAAGAATGGTGAGAACAGTCAAGGACAATCAACAGACCACCTCCAAAGACCTGCAGCATCATCTTCCTGCAGATGGTGTCAATGTGCATCGATCAACAATACAGCGCACTTTGCACAAGGAGACGCTGTATGGGAGAGTGATGCGAAAAAATCCGTTTCTGCAAGCACGCTACAAACAGAGTCGCCTGAGGTATGCAAAAGCACATTTGGACAAGCCAGTTACATTTTGGAAGAAGGTCATGTGAACTGATGAAACAAAGATTGAGTTTGGTCATACAAAAAGGCGTTATGCATGGAGGCAAAAAAACACGGCATTCAAGGAAAAGCACTTGCTACCCACAGTAAAATTTGGTGGAGGTTCCATCATGCTTTGGGGCTGTGTGGTCAATGCCAGCACCGGGAATCTTGTTAAAGTTGAGGGTCGCATGGATTCAACTCAGTATCAGCAGATTCTCGACAATAATGTTCAAGAATCAGTGACGAAGTTGAAGTTACGCAGGGGATGGATATTTCAGTAAGACAATGATCCAAAACACCGCTCCAAATCTACTCAGGCATTCATGCAGAGGAACAATTAAAATGTTCTGGAATGGCCATCCCAGTCCCCAGACCTGAATATCATTGAACATCTGTGGGATGATTTGAAGCGTGCTGTCCATGCTCGGCGACCATCAAACGTAACTGAACTGGAATTGTTTTGTAAACAGCAATGGTCAAATATACCTTCATCCAGCATCCAGGAACTCATTAAAAGCTACAGGAAGCGACTAGAGGCTGTTATTTTTGCAAAAGGAGGATCTACAAAATGTTAATGTCACTTTTATGTTGAGGTGCCCATACTTTTGCACCAGTCAAATTTTGTTTAAATGCGGATTGCACATTTTCTGTTAGTACAATAAACCTCATTTCAATCCAGAAATATTACTCAGTCCATCAGTTATTAGATATATGAAACTAAAATAGCTGTTGCAAAAACCCAAATTGTTATAAAGAAAAAAGGTTAACATTAATAGGGGTGCCCAAACTTTTTCATATGACTGTATATATACTGTTTATAAAATCAAAATTACCCTCACTAGCATTTACTAAAGACTCTATTCCCAGTGTGGTATGTTATGCCATCAGAGAGGAATCCCAAAATGACTCACAGTAACTGTTACAGTGAAAAGATAAGCAAGTTGAAGATGATCGAATGTTTAAAAGCTATAAAGTGAAAGATAACACATTTCCTTTGTATTGTAGGCAAAAAAAAATGTAGTTTAATATTTTACATTTTTATATTAACAAAAAAATTTGCCAATGCAAATGCTTTGACACTCTGCATGGTTAGTACGTTTAATTTAGGTCACTCCTCAAACTCATTGGAAGTGTCGGAACACCACTAAGCAACTTTATACACAGAGAAAATGTGGTATAAATCCTTTTTAAATAAAAATAATCTTTATTATGAATACATTAAAATACAGCAAGTGAGTCCTCAAGGGGTTAACTGAACTGCTGGATTAGGTTAGTAACAATAACAGTAGTTGTGGACAGTTAGCAACATGACATACATACAAGAGATCATCATTTTTAGTTATGACAAGGATATAATACAGTGGTTTACACGTAAACACACACTGAGATTTCCTACAAAAAACTATTTAAAGGTAATGTACCCTACTTCAAATACTAGCATGTTAACAATATGATCACATTATCTATATGTCAAGTCCATAGTCTAGTTGTAATACGGCCAAAGCCTTGGTTAATTAGCCAGGAATAGTACCGGCTAACGCACCCACAGCCCACAGTTTTTCACAGTTATAAAGCCAAAGTCTACTAACCACTTCACAGCTAGTCCAGGCAACCACCAGTCCCTACGCGCGTTTCACCTCTTCTTCAGGGGACGTATGGTGGACTGTTGTGCAGGTCAGGTATATATAGTGTACTGAATAAGTCGTAATTGGGAAAGGATGGACTTCCTGCAAGTCTATGCAAACTTGCTATAGGAAGAATCAAATGTCAGTCAATGACGCAATTGTGCTCAGTGGTGTGGGCGGCTGCACACAACCCAGGTGATTACTCTTTAACCGAACCGCCTGTGATAGCATAATGTGCTTACAATGATGAGACGTGTCTCTTAGCAACAAAGGACGCTGTATCTGATGACGCTAATAGAGGGGCCGAGTCAGCCGCGTCATAGTATACTCGTGCCATAAGACACGCCTCTTAACAACAGTACACATCAGAACTAAAGACGCTAATGGAAGGGGCAAGATCAGTCATGTCACAGAATGTGACGTGTACGTCATCGCAATGATGCTAATAAGGAGGTCGAATCCACCGCGTCATAATATGCTAATGCCTTAAGACACGTCCCTTAGCAACGACAAACATCACCAGCCAAAGACGCTAGTAAAGGGGGCGGGATCAACCACGTCACAAACGTGACGTTTATTTAAAGTAATAGCCATCCGGCACCTATACATCATCGAGTAAACAGTATGTTGCCATAGCATCGTCCCATCACAGCGGACACTGGTGAGGCACAAACCAGATCCAGCGCGCCCATATGCTCTTAGCAACAGAGAACAACAATCCCAAAGACGTTTAGTGGAAGGGGCCGGATCAACCACGTCACCGGACGTGACGTTTGTTAATGGTAATAGTAAAAATCACCCGGCACCTATACGTCATCAAATAAACAATGTATCGCTAAAGTATCATCCCACCACAACAGACGCTGGTAAGGGTTAGTACGTTGTAGCACTCCTTTTGCGTATGAAATATCACAGTTTGTAAACGCTTTTTGTAGCCAGCCAAGAGACTTTCATTTTTTGTTTGAGGGATTTTCATCCATTCTTCGTTCGAATCGTCTCCCAGTTCTGTGAGATTCCTGAGTCATGTTGCATACATTGCTCTTTTGAGATCTAGCCACAGATTTTCAGTGATGTTCAGACCAGGGGACTGTGAGGACCATTGTAAAACCTTCAGCTTGCACCTTTTGAGATAGTCTATTGTGGATTTTGACATGTGTTTAGGCTCATTATCCATTTGTAAGAGCCATCCTTTATCAACCTCACATTTTTTTTTATAAATAGTGTTATGTTTGCATCAAGAATTTGTAGAAATTTCACTGAATCCATTATTCCCTCTACCCGTGAAATGTTCCCTATGACATTGGCTCCAATACAACGCCATTCCCATGCTTAATGGTTGGCGAGATATTCTTTTCCTGAAATTCTGTGCCCTTTGTTCTACACACATACCTTTGGTCATTGTGGCCAAAGAGTTTTATTTTAATCTCATTGATCCATAGGACCTGTTTTCAAAATGCATCAGGATTGCTTAGATGTTCTTTTGCAGATTTCTGACTGTGAATTGTATGGCAAGGATGAAGGAGTGCTTTTCCTCTGATGACTCTTCCATGAAGGCCATATTTGTGCAGATGTTTCTGAACAGTAGAAAAATGTACCAAAACTCCAGAGTCTGCTAAATCTTCCTGAAGGTCTTTCAGTCAACATGGGTTTTTGATTTGCCTCTCTAGCAATCCTATGAACAGCTTTCACAGAAATTTGCTTGGTCCTCCAGACCTTATCTTGATCACTACTATTCTTGTTAAGTGTGTTTCTTAATTACATTTCAAAATGAGGAAAGGGAAACTTGAAAACACTTTGCTTTCTTCTTGTAGCCCTCTCCTGCTTTGTGGGCCTCTACCATTTTCATTTTCAGAGTGATAGGCAGCTGCTTAGAAGAGCCCATGGCTGCTGTTTTTTATCACAGACTTAGAGGAGGCTGGATTTTTATAAAGCTGTGAAATTTATATCTCCTGGCTTTCCTATCGATCATAATAAAACAAGCCCTAAAGGGCTAATTAAAATCTGGAACTTTGGTCAAAGTTATCTGAGCACTCAAATCTTCAAGGGTGTCCAAACTTTTGCATGTGCCCATTTTCTTTTTTTATCAGAAAGGCTGTGGAGAGAAAAGCACACATAGGGTCTTATCTGATAAACAATGCAGGTGTAGAGGATAGGACAGGTGCTCACCTGTGGAAGTTGTGACAGGCACAACTCCTATGAAGGCATAAATTGAATGTAGAGATTGGTCAAGCAGCAGCCCCGATGATGCAATGGAGAAATATAATGGTGGATAGAAAAGTCGGGTTCAACGCTGCGCTACAAACCACGAAGCCAGACGATGTGATGGATTCTTTTCTTTATCTATGACAGGTCAACGCGTTTCAAAGGCATGTCCGCCTTCTTCATCAGGACAAGGAAAAGAACAGCATAAACTAAAGGATTATGTTTTTTTGATTATTATTTTCTTTTTTTTATAATTTTTTAAATGTAAAAGATGAAAAAATATGTATATATATATTTTTTTTTTTGCTTAAAATACAAATTAAATGTGTAATCTTTAAGTTTACGCCTTTTAGAGATCATTTAATCTTCAACTTGCTTAACTGTTCACAATAACAGTAATTTTAACCAGGGATGTCTAAACTTTTACATGCCACTGTATGGTATATTTAATAAAATAGCTATAAGAAAAGTAACACAGCATTTATCTATCTAAAGCTGTGTATCCATGATGAGTTTTTGAAGCTGCGTATTTTCACTGACTTACAGTTACAGTTGTAGCTAAATGGATAGGGTTTACAGAAATCGCCCCTTGTGCTTCTTATTTACTCATTGTAAACTGACCTGTGCGTGTTTTAAATCTGTATCCTGTCAATGTCACTTGAGAATACGCTGAGTTTTATGTGCAGATTTTCCCCATAGAACTGCAATAGGTGTGGAAAATCCGCAGGTAAAACACGCACATGCGTTTTTAGTGCATTTTCGATGCAGAAACGCATCAAAGAATCATATTAACAGCAAATGGCTCGTCTGGATGGATTATTTTACTTATGCATTTTCTTTTCTTTTTTATTACTATCTGTTAATTGTAACATTTAGATATGGTTGCCTTCATTAATTTAATTTTATATTGATCTTATGAATAATTGTAGACACATGTGAATACACTATTTTGCATGTTAATGACGGTGCTCACTTCTTTATTTCCAACTTAGCTCTTGGTTCTGGTAGATGGCGGACATTGAGAATACAGTGTGTCCACCCATATCCTGTCCACCGCCATTAACTTGAGAACGGCAGCAACTATAGGCATAGAAGTGGTGTCTAGGTATAGTAAAGTTTCCATGCGCTATGCAATAAAACCACCTATAGCGCCACCTGGTGGAAAACAACGGAGTTAGCATTTTTATCTCGAAAACTGAACGAGATAGAGAAAAAAATTAATTACAAAGTTGTAGGGCATCATCAATTCAATACAAATCGACACGTTGCATACAGAAATGCTATGATTAGAACGTGTAAAACTCACAAGACTGCAGACGTGAAGCGATACCTCATGGAGACCTTCCTACTAGTCATTGGGTATGGTGGCTGCGTGGAGTGGCCTCCACGCTCACCTGACCTGACCCCATTGGACTTCTTTCTGTGAGGTTACATCAAACAGCAGGTGTATGCGACCCCTCCACCAACATTGCAGGACCTACGACAACGTATCACAGATGCTTGTGCAATCGTGTCACCTACCATATTGCACAACGTGCAGCAACATACAGTATGCTGTACAGAGTCCAGATGTGCATTGCAGCTGACGGTGGCCACTTTGAGCATCAAAGTTAAATGAGCGCCATATGCGTGACCAGTATTCAATGTTTTTTTGGGGGGGGGGTCATGGGTTTCATATCATAGCATTTCTGTATGCAAGGTGTCGATTCGTATTGAATTGATGATGCCCTACAACTTTGTAATTCACTTTTTTTCTCAATCTCGTTCCGTTTTCAAGATAAAAATGCTAACTCCGTTGTTTTCCACCAGGTGGCGCAATAGGTGGTTTTATTGCATAGCGCATGGCTACTTTACTATACCTAGATACCACTTCTATGTTCTCAAGTTAATGGCGGTGGACAGGATATGGGTGGACACACTGTATAGTTATTGTACATGCCCTTATTATGCTTTCTTTATCCAGCAGAAGCTCATCCCCTGAGCTAAACCTCTGTAAAAATAAACTGTCATGAAAGGGAAACGTGTTTTCCAAAGTTGGTTGAATCCTTTAAGCCAAAACAGACCTTAAAGACTTGAAAGAGAATTTACTTTTGCGCCATAAAAAGCCGTACTACAAATGAATGGAGGCGAAAGAAATAAATGAGGCCACGATATTCAGCAATACTTAAAGGTGGTAGATTTTACTTTTGTTCTCAACAGATCATAGAAGAAAGTGAAATATCAATAAGTCTGGAATCCATTGTGTGTTGGGTACAAAACGAAAAAGCAATCTTTCCATGTTTTTGTTTGAAAGGCACAAAATCCAGGGCTTCATTCTGTAAAAAAGCGAGCAAACCCCGAACGCTTTGAGAAAGAGTGAAGAGAAAAACACTGCATCAACATGTCAATGTGCATTAATTCGGCAGTGCTCTAGTATTGACATTCTTATCACCACTAGAATGAAGAATAAAGGCACAACAGGGGTTATTTATTAGAACTCCACTATGTATTTCGTAAGTTGTTTCTTTTTGTCTCTTTTGCTCATGGTGAATTCAGTGTCGCTCAGTTTATCTAGCGTTTACCTGCAGCTCCTACTCGATGATAAAAATTCAACAAAGCAGGAATGCTCTCATGGTGGAAATGTGTCTTTTTGCAGTTTATAAACAGTCACTGCTTTATCTTTGTGCTGATAACCTACATTATAGGACCATGCTTATTCCTGTGGTCCAAATATCAAGAATATTTTATTTGTTTCTCTTTACAGAATTCTATTTCTATATAACATAATATACATAACATAACAATATCGATAACATAACAATAGATAGACAAACCTTTTACTACGTGGATTCAGTCATTTTTCTCCTCTCCATTAGGTCTTACTCAAATGTCCCTGTTTAAACACGTAAGTTAAATAATGGTACCTGTGTCATTGGTGTTTTGCATCAGTGTGCCTTCTGTATGTCCGATTTTATCATGTTTAATGTGTCATCAGTGTTTTTCAGGGATGGATGAATAAATACTGTGTTTCTCCAAAAATAAGACAGGGTCTTATATTATTTTTCGCTCTGAAAGACTGGGCTTATTTCAAGGGGATGTCTTATTATTTTGCTTTTCTAAGAACAGCATTTTTTTTTAACAAATAAGTCAACATTTATTAGTCCTATCACATTCTGGAACATCAATATAACTCTCCAAACCCTGTGTGTAACACACGAGTATCTATCTATCTATCTATCAAATGTCACGTAAGTGATGGGTAACTGAAACAGGGGCCCTCAGACTTGGGACCCTGTGCTGTTCCCTATCCCAGAGGTATGCTCGATGGTAGTGAGGTCTGAACCACCAGCGTGACCCTAACTACTGTCTTTTGCCTGGTCTAACACCCCCTCTCCTCCACCGAAGTAACAAACCCCACAAATAATACAGACAGGGGAGAACAGTACAATCAGACCAAAGGGACAGACAAAACATGCCCAGGAAGAAATAACATACAGGGAGGAAATAAACTGACAACAGGGATATTTTCAAACCACACAAGATCATACAACAAATCACAGTAACTGGATCACACGCTAAGTTCTGAATTGCTAGAGCAAAGCTGGAGCTTATAGGTGATGAGGAACTGGATCTAGCTCCTTATAAGGGGTGTAGACCGCTGTGAGTGGTCATTAGCAGCCTGAGCTTCTAGCAGCAGTTCAGAATCCAGCAAGGATTAATTCCTGCTGGACTGATGAGTAGTGAACATGAAACAGCTGATGCCGGGCCCTGGTTGAACAAATAAGAAACCTCAGATTGCCTGTCAGACTCTACTGTGTGAACGGAACCCAGAAGTCAATTAGTCTAGACACCTCAAACTCAAAGGAACCGTCCACCAAAACTGGAGGTGGAGGGGTGACAACAGAAGTTTCCGAACCCACAAATCTCTTTAAAATAGATTTGAGAAACACATTATGGATTTTGTACACAGCTGGTAACACCAACTGGAAGGCCAGCGGATTGATGACGACAACAATTTTGAATGGATCGATGAAACGAGGCCCCGACTTAAGAAAAGTAACTTAAGCTTAATGTTTTTTGTGGATATTCAAACCCAATCACCCATACACAGGTTCAGACCAGGCATGCGTTCAAAGTCAGCCACACTCTTATATTTAGTCCCCATGCTAAGCAACATTTCTACATTTAGATGATAATACAGAGCCTACCTAGTCCTCTTCTGGTACCTTGGAAGAATGACCTTTACGCAACGTGCAAAATTAAGGATGTTGACCATAGACACAGAAGAAAAGCGATACACCAGAGGATTAATGATGTTGGTTGTTAATAGCAAACTCTGCCAGAGGAAGGAATGCCGACCACTCCTTCTGATTGTCAGATACAAAACAACACAAATATTGTTCAAGGTTTTGATTCATTCATTCGGTTGACCATTAGACTGGGGGTGGAAAGCCAATGAGTGGGACAACTTGATACTCAAGCAAGAGCAAAATGCTTTCTAAAAATTGGCGATGAACTGAGTACCCCTATCACAGACAATGTCAGATGGGACTCCATGGAGTCTGACAATCTTTTGTATGAAGACCTGAGCTACAGTTTTAGCATTTGGCAGAGATGGTAAAGCAACAAAGTGGATCATTTTAGACAATTTGTCAACCATCACTAAAATAACCATATTACATGTGGACACATAGGAGACCACATTCCTTCAGATCTTGGGCCACCAAAAATGATGTAACAGGAGATCCATTGTACCCGCCACCCCAGGGTGACCAGCGAGTACAGAATCAGGATGTCCATTTATGTCTGAGATCATAAAAAACTGAGCAAATTGTTAAATGTCCAACATTTACGTACATCAGTCTATCACCCCCAAACAGATGGCCTGGTTGAAAGGTTCAAGAAAATGAGCTGTATGCAAGGATGGGAAGGACTGGGACCTTTTGCTATTTATTGTTCGCAGTGTGAGAGATTCCCCAGGCATCCATGCGGTTCTTGCCCTTTGAGCTATTTTATAGCAGACATCCCCGGGGGTTGCTAGATGTAGCTAAAAAGACTTGGGAGCACCAGCCCACTCCACACAAGAGTGTGGTAGAACATGTTGCTAAAGTGAAGGAAAGCATGAAGATGGTTCTGCCACTTGTATGAGACCATAAGGAGGAGGCACAACTAGCTTATATAACCAAGCAGCTCGAGTAAGAACATTTAACCCTGGGGACCACAAATTCCTCACAAGATGGCAGGGTCCATTCGAGATAATAGAGAAGATGGGACCAGTAAACTACAAGGTACTCCAACCAGGGCGAAGAACACCAGAAAAGGTTTACCATGTTAATTTTCATGGAAGGATAGGAACAGTGACAATGGGGACAATCTGCTGCCTGCATTTCCTTCAGGAAAGGCTTTGTTACCTCTGGTGGTTTTTGTAGGGGCCTCCGGCACAGTTAAAATACCTGAAACATTGTCCCCTAACAAGTTCAAGAGGCTCAGGAGTTCATTAATCGGAAAACGGATGTCTTCTCCGAGCACCCTAGTCGTACCTCCATAGTAAGATATCACAATGTTACTGAGCCACAGGCCAAAGTCTGACTAAAGCCATATTGGGTGCCTGAGGCTCGACAACAAGCCATTATGAAAGAGGTGGAGTAAGTGCTCCAGCTAGGGGTCATTGAGGAGTCCCAGAGTGAGTGGGTTGGCCCAACAGTCCTGATACCTAAACCTGATGGTACTCTACGGTTCTGTAATGACATTTGAAAACTGAATGAAATAGCAACGTTTGATGCCTACCCCATGCCCCAAGCAGATGAGTTGATAGGTTTTCCCTAACCTCTCTGGTACTTTTCAAGCCTGGACCTCACAAAAGGGTATTAGCAAGTGCCTCTGACAGAGGCCACCAAGGAGAAGATGGCCTTTGTAACACCTGAAGGTATAAGGTATTACCTTTTGGTTTACATGGGACACCAGCAACATTCCAAATGTTAATGGATGTGATCCCCCATTCCCGATACTCCGCAGCCTACTTTAATGACATTGTGGTATTTAGTGTGGAGTGTGAAAGTCACTTTCCAAAGGTTCAGACAGTAGTGGACTCTCTCCAAAAGCGGGTCTAACTGCCAATCCAAAAAAATGTACCCTATGGGTGGTAGAAGCTTGGTATCTGGGGTATGTCATTGTGCGAGAAATCATCAAACCCCAAGTAGACAAGGTAGAGGTGATTAAGAACTGGCCCCATTCCTGCACAACAAAACAAGTAAGATCTTTCTTGGGGTTGGTTGAAAATTATAGGCGTTTTTTCCCCAACTTTGCCACACTGTCAGTTCGATTGTTGGACTGCCTAAAAGGGAAAAACTCCAGAATGGTACGCTGGAGTGATAAGACTGAGGAGGCTTTTGGGTCATTGAAGTTAGCCTTATGTAAAATACCTGCTCTGATTACGCCTGACTTTAAAAAAAGAGTTCATTGTGTAGACAGACGCTTCAGAGGAGAGTCTAGGTGCAATGCTGTCTCAGGAAATTAATGGAGAAGAGCATCCCATCATTTTCCTGAGTCCTGAAAGTTATGCACCATATTCCTGCACCAAATCTGCATCTCCTGGCAAAACAATCACATCAAAACCACATGTGTTATGATGCGGTTTTGATGCGGTGGGTGGGGGAAGTAGTGCATATGTATGAAGGATAATGAGTGGCCCTGGAGGTAGTATGAGCGCCTGATTTGCTGGATCCAGAGAGTTACCCGAAGATCCCTGAGAACTCCGGTCCCGGGGTCGGTGCACTGGTAACTTTGAACCCGGGTGGATCTGGGCTTTTACAGTTCCGGTCCTCCCATCACTAGTAACCACCAATCCAGATTAATCACATTGGTCATGCTTGGTCATAACATTTTCATATGTCTAGACAAGTTGACTAACTTTTCACCACCTCTTGGTTATCCCATTACACTACTTTTTTACTCTGTGGAAAACATTGTCGCATTTCAAACTACGTCCTTCCACCCCATTTGGATGAGCCACAAAAATGTCTATAAAACATAATAGGTATTCTTACCGACGAACACAGTAAAGTACATAGTATATTTCCCCCCTATATTGTTATTACACAAAAGAAACAGATTCCTGCCGGTTTTGAAAAGGGTTTTTTTCACCGCACTAACTTAGTAATGCAAGTGGAAGGCGGGCTTTACACGCAGTGATATCGCAAGCGAGTTCGCTAGCGAGCATACCCGCCCCCGTCGGTTGTGCGTCACGGAAAAATCACTGCCCGTGGCGCACAACATCGCTAACACCCATCACACTACTTACCTGCGTAGCGACGTCGCTGTGGCCGGTGAACAGCCTCCTTTCTAAGGGGGCGGTTCGTGCGGCGTCACAGCGGAGTCACTAAGTGTCCGCCCAATAGAAGCGGAGGGGCGGAGATGAGCGGGTCGAACATCCCGCCCACCTCCTTCCTTCCTCAATGTTGTTCCTCGTTTCTGCTGTGTCACACATAGCAATGTGTGCTGCCGCAGGAACGCCGAACAACATCCTACCTGCAACAGCAACGAAAATCGGGATAGGAACAACTGAATAACAATCAACGTTCTGGTGAGTGTTTTTGATCGTTACCGGTCGTTCCTGCGGTGTCACACGCAGCGACGTCACTAACGAGGCCGGATGTGCGTCACGAATTCCGTGACCCCAACAACATCTCGTTAGCGATGTCGTTGTGTGTAAACCCCGCTTAACTCTTGAGTTGCTAATAGATCATTTATCATTATTCCATTTGTTTCTAACTTTACATATTTTTTGTAAACATCTCGTTTACTGGGATTCCACTGACGGAGCAGGGGCTAGCAAACACAAATTTGTTACAAGAAGATTTTTTCTGCAACCAATAATTGGGGCAATGATCCCAGACACAGCCATTCCCAAGGTTTCTTGGTGGAGTCTTGGTCTTTGTTTTGCTGTCATTTTGGCAATGAAGGAATTAATCACTCTGACATTGTTATCCTACCCCCCTTTTTCAGCTCCCTTGATGAAGGCTGGGAGCAGGTGCCAAAATACTCAGATAGTTACACCTGAGCACCGCAAGATGCTGGCAGACACCATTTATTACCCGCGGCTATTTATATATTGTGCGAGCAGGTGTGGTGAGCATACAAGCATCTAGAAGGAAATAAGACGACAATTTATTAACCCTCGGTATGAGGAGAAAAGAATGTTATGATGAATAGCAGTAATCTCTTCTTTGTAGTATACAGACTACTGCAATCAGTTTACAATTATTTTACAATTAGATGAATAATTGAATCTAGGATTTACATGAGACTGAAAATGTGCAATGTAACTACTAAAAATATAGCCAATGTAATAAATTGTGTTTTCTGGTTTTACAGTATTAATCAGCCATGTTTGAGTTAAAACTGCTGGTGCATCTGCCAGCCTCCCCCCAATCACTAGTTTTGCTTTTGTGAGTTGTCACACGCACTGAGAAATGTTGTGTATTTTTAGAATGTTCTGCGCTCTTTGCTGATCTCCAGCTTCATATGTTTTTCTGTAATGATGGAGATGTTGGTATCTGAAATATTCTTAAACATTCAGAGGAGTGTTGTATTTTCTGATCTGTCATCATTGACAGGTTGGATGTGTTGAAAACCCAGCTCTAGTTGGCACTATATATGCCTCTACTTCTTATGCTATGGTAGTACTAGTGATTAGGGATGAGCAGACCTGAGCTATAAAGTTTAGAGCTGGTACTGAATACCTTGTGGCTGGTGCTGAACCCACACAGACTTTTTACTGTATGTCAGGTAACTGTTCGATTTAGTTGAAACACCCCAGAACAAACAATCAGCAAGCTTTTTCATTGTGGGCACAAGTATTGGAATGGCTGTGAGTGGCCGGCGCTCCACTGAAAAAAAAAAAGACGGGCTACCACCCTGTTTTATAACCAGCGCAATTTAAGCAGCAGCTACTGGGTGCAAGCCCTAGCGCTCTACTTTACCGTTGCTTGTTATGAAAAAATAGAAGGGATCCCATACCTAAAAAATAATTTGAGTTCCCCCCCATTTTTCCTAACTACAGTAAAGCTGGCAGGTGGAGGCTGGTATTATCAGGGTGAGAAGAGCCATGGATATTGGCCCCTCCCACCTTAAAAATGCTAGCCATCAGCCGCCCCAGAAGTGGAGTATCTGTGACGCCCTGGAGCCCAGGGGTCACAGGCCATTACACACACCACACAACCCCTCCCCACACTAGGAAGGTAACACCCGTCAATCAAACCCTGCTTGCCTCTCTCAGTGCTAGACAGGCACACCAGGTGGACACAAAAACATTGAACCAAAGCACATCTCGCGTCAGAATCAACGCCACTCCATAAGGCACATAAAAAGAAGAAAGAACTGGAGCTTACAAAGGCTGTTCATATAAAACATCAAAAAGCTTTATTATATAAGTTTTTTAAAAATTGGGTTTCAATCGTTACAAAAAATATATATATGGTGCTAATAGCGGACAAGGTGAAGTACCACATATAAGTGGGGGAGCAAAGGTGACAAACACCCCAAGTGGGGAGGTAATCTTAGCAGGGACAAAAAGTCATGAATAGTCATAGGTGGCTGGCTAACAAATATGGCGCCTCTGTCCTGACAAGGTATGTAAAAACGTATAGCCAAATCGGCATAAAACCATTGGACAGGGCAGAGGCACCAGAAACCAGACAAATCACATAAAGAAGATCCAATAACAATCCCATAACTTACACATGGCTAAGAGAGTGATCACCAGAGCGTCCCACACCAGTGAGAGGAGCCTTCCTACGCGCGTTTCGCACGGATTACATCTGGCTTCATCAGGGAAGGTGTACGGCAATTGCCGTTCAAGGACCTTAAATAAGAGGTCACATGACCTCATTGGGCAGACCAGGACCTGGAAAATGTGTCCCGGCCAATCGGATCCCCGCTGGCACGCACGCGCGCCGCGCGCCCGGCATCACACGCCCCACAGCCGTCCAATGGGAGAGGAGGCCCGGAGCACAGTAACTCCGTGCTCCAAGACCAACCCCACCCAACAAAGGACGGCCAAGGGGCGGGCAAGGCCGGCGAGCGGCGCGCACGGGGCACGGGGATCAGAGGGCGGGACACAGCTCCCAGCCAGAGCCCGTCAATCAGCCGGTCGGGTTGCCATGGCGGCGCGCAAACAACGCGCGGCGAGAATCCACACCAAGTCCCCGGCAGTCCAGCGAGGAGGGACGCGGCGGGCCCCCGGGCCCAGGGGTCCACAGCATCCCCCCCCACCCAAAGGGACGCCGGGCAGGCAGTGGGGACAAATCACCGCGCGGTGGAAGCGCGCACAGCAACCAGAGGGCGGGACGGGCAGATGGCTAGGAAATTGTAAAAAAGCCGAAGCGGGCAATAAATAAATACCCATGCCATCCCATAGACAATACTACAATGGCATGAATAACAATAACATCAGCAACAAACAATACACAAAACAAAAGAACAGGGGAATTATTATGAAGAAGTCTTCTTAAAGTGACAGTACATCCATATCATGGGGGAATCAAAGGCGAACAATTTTCCAAAACCGATGTCAGGTCCAAGTCCAACATGCAAACCACAATGGATTATTACTGTAACAAGGTCCTATGAAGGCAAAAGGAATGAATTTAGAACACTGGAAATGAGTGATGGGGGCAAAAGAAACCAATTAAAAAATGTGATTAAAAAATACCCTAAAATAAAAAAAGGAAAGGAATGGTGCAGTACATAGAAAAAATTCCTCATAAGAAAGGGGCGAAGTTTAGAGCCTCATTAAGGCCCTTAGGTGTTACTGTGTCCAAAATGGTGATCCATTTTAGTTCACGTTGGGCCAAAAGTTTTTTAACATTCCCCCCCCTTTTATCCCACAGTGAATCACGTCTATACCCCTGACCATGAAAGATCTAGGGTTGCATCCATGGACTAACTTAAAGTGGCGCGGGATAGTTTTTAGTTCTGCCACATTGGTCACTGTGGTTGCCACCCGAATATCCCTCACATGCTCCCTTACTCTTATTCTTAATTCCCTTGATGTCATACCAATATAGATCTTGTTACAATCGCATGTTGCATGATAGATGACGTTGATGGTAGTACAGGAAATGTGTTCTTTTATAGAGAAGTTTTTCATTCCATCACTGGCGTGAAAAGAGGAGCAGCGAGAGATATTCGGGCAGGAAACACAACGGCCACAAGGGAAGCAACCTTTAATAGGTCCAGACGAGCCAAAAGGACTACTGGTCACAGGTGGTATATAATGACTTTTGACCAAGTAGTCCTTGAGGCTTCTACACCGTCTGGCGGTCATCAAAGGTACAGGGGGTAGACGTGTCTTCAAGGTGGGATCCGATTGAAGGATCGGCCAAAATTTGGTTAAAATTTCCCTCATCTCCTGCCATTTGGCATTAAATGTGGAGATGAACCTTATATTTTCCACAGGCCTGGTTTCACCTCTCCTCCCGTGTAACAGATCATCCCTCGACACCGATCTTGCTCTCTGGTAAGCTTGCTTCAAAGTACGGTTACCATAACCTCTGTTTTTAAACCTCATCCTCAAATCATCTGCCTGCTGTTTAAAAACGTTGTCCTGAGAGCAGAGTCGTCTCACCCTGAGATATTGACCAATTGGGATGGCGCGTACAGTGGAGTTGGTATGGGCAGAGGTGGCATGGAGTAGGGCGTTCACAGACGTCGGTGAACGCCCTACTCCATGCCACCTCTGCCCATACCAACTCCACTGTACGCGCCATCCCAATTGGTCAATATCTCAGGGTGAGACGACTCTGCTCTCAGGACAACGTCAGGGGTATAGACGTGATTCACTGTGGGATAAGGGGGGGGAATGTTAAAAAACTTTTGGCCCAACGTGAACTAAAATGGATCACCATTTTGGACACAGTAACACCTAAGGGCCTTAATGAGGCTCTAAACTTCGCCCCTTTCTTATGAGGAATTTTTTCTATGTACTGCACCATTCCTTTCCTTTTTTTATTTTAGGGTATTTTTTAATCACATTTTTTAATTGGTTTCTTTTGCCCCCATCACTCATTTTCAGTGTTCTAAATTCATTCCTTTTGCCTTCATAGGACCTTGTTACAGTAATAATCCATTGTGGTTTGCATGTTGGACTTGGACCTGACATCGGTTTTGGAAAATTGTTCGCCTTTGATTTCCCCCATGATATGGATGTACTGTCACTTTAAGAAGACTTCTTCATAATAATTCCCCTGTTCTTTTGTTTTGTGTATTGTTTGTTGCTGATGTTATTGTTATTCATGCCATTGTAGTATTGTCTATGGGATGGCATGGGTATTTATTTATTGCCCGCTTCGGCTTTTTTACAATTTCCTAGCCATCTGCCCGTCCCGCCCTCTGGTTGCTGTGCGCGCTTCCACCGCGCGGTGATTTGTCCCCACTGCCTGCCCGGCGTCCCTTTGGGTGGGGGGGGATGCTGTGGACCCCTGGGCCCGGGGGCCCGCCGCATCCCTCCTCGCTGGACTGCCGGGGACTTGGTGTGAATTCTCGCCGCGCGTTGTTTGCGCGCCGCCATGGCAACCCGACCGGCTGATTGACGGGCTCTGGCTGGGAGCTGTGTCCCGCCCTCTGATCCCCGTGCCCCGTGCGCGCCGCTCGCCGGCCTTGCCCGCCCCTTGGCCGTCCTTTGTTGGGTGGGGGTGGCCTTGGAGCACGGAGTTACTGTGCTCCGGGCCTCCTCTCCCATTGGACGGCTGTGGGGCGTGTGATGCCGGGCGCGCGGCGCGCGTGCGTGCCAGCAGGGATCCGATTGGCCGGGACACATTTTCCAGGTCCTGGTCTGCCCAATGAGGTCATGTGACCTCTTATTTAAGGTCCTTGAACGGAAATTGCCGTACACCTTCCCTGATGAAGCCAGATGTAATCCGTGCGAAACGCGCGTAGGAAGGCTCCTCTCACTGGTGTGGGACGCTCTGGTGATCACTCTCTTAGCCATGTGTAAGTTATGGGATTGTTATTGGATCTTCTTTATGTGATTTGTCTGGTTTCTGGTGCCTCTGCCCTGTCCAATGGTTTTATGCCGATTTGGCTATACGTTTTTACATACCTTGTCAGGACAGAGGCGCCATATTTGTTAGCCAGCCACCTATGACTATTCATGACTTTTTGTCCCTGCTAAGATTACCTCCCCACTTGGGGTGTTTGTCACCTTTGCTCCCCCACTTATATGTGGTACTTCACCTTGTCCGCTATTAGCACCATATATATATTTTTTGTAACGATTGAAACCCAATTTTTAAAAAACTTATATAATAAAGCTTTTTGATGTTTTATATGAACAGCCTTTGTAAGCTCCAGTTTTCTCTTCTTTTTAGGCACACCAGGTGGGCGGAGTCATGCGGAAAGACACGCCCACCGAGGAGTCTGCTGGGCTGAGACAGGAAAAGCAGTACACACAGAGTAGTAGGAGTTGTGGTTAGAGAGAGTTAGGAAGTGGTAGTGGAGGAGTATAGTCGTGTGGCACACAGCGCTGCCCGGGGCCTGGGTAGGAGCCCAGGACCGATACACAGTCAGGCAGGCAGACAGCAGGGACCACCTGCAGGAGACTGGGAACACAATCGGTGGAACCGTAGGGACCAGACCTGGGTTGGAGCCCACCGGACCCGATCCGGGGAGCCAACAGTCTACCGGAGCACCAGGAAGGGTACTCATACCCTGACTAGGCCGTAGGCCACCGTACAGTCAAATTAACTGATTGAGGTCTGGACCTCACGTGGTCCTTTCCCACCCAAAGTCCCGATTGACGGCAAGAGCCCAAAACTGACGGGATAACAGCCACCGCCAGAGGCCATAAATCCGAGGGCCACACATGCTTAGGTGTAGGAGAAATGAGGACCCTGTCACATTGTCCAGTGCTGCAGCCGGCCGTGGGCCACCCGTCTTCCACCTTGTTTGGTTTACCAGTGCCTCTGAGTGACTTAATTGTGAGTACCGCATCATCGCACCGCACTGCAGCACGGCGCCCCGCACCGCAGCTCCCCCGCTACCGAGCCCCGGGACACACCGCCCCTACCCACGGAGGGGTTAACAACCGTGCTGCGCCCTGCCATCTCTCCCAGGAGCCCCACCATCTTTACGGCAGCGGTGGTGTCCCATATCACCACAATCCGTGGGTGGCGTCACGAAAACCACCCCAACACTAGCATCCCCGCATCCCCCACGTGCAGCGCCAGCCTCCCCTTTCAGAGCGACGTGACCCCCAGGTCCGTGAGGGTCTCGAGCCACCGCCAGCAGTACAAGCACGGATCCGAGCGGCTCGGCGGCCGCAGCCGAGGCCGCGGGGCGGTACACATCCATAACATGCACCAATTCTGGTGCTTTACTTGCCTCATCCTGATTTCCATAGTGCCAATTGGAGTAATAAATGGGGTTGATGTCAGCTGGGATTTGTTAAAAATCACAGCTGCCTTCAAGCCATAGGTTGTAATGGGTAGGGGTCTACAAGACACCTACGTTACTAACCTGTAAGTCAAAAGAAATAAACACAAACACCAAAAAATCCTTTATTTGAAAATAAAACCATACACCCTCTTTCACCCCTTTATTAACTACAAAAAACCCTTGCAAGTCTAGTGTAATTTTCACGACATCCCATCCCATGACGATCCCGGCTCTGCTACGTACAGAAGCTGCAGTGATGGAAAAAAGTGACCGATCACTGCAGCTTCTGGAACACACTGACAGCAGAGGGGGATCTGGCTGTGAGAAGCTGTGACATTGCTGAGTTTACCAGAGGTTACAGTCGGGTTCCCACGCTACCAAATGTGACCGCCAGTGAACCCACTGCCAGACTGTGGGATACAGTACAATAGCAGTCTAACAATCCAGCAGTCAGGTCACCTGAGTTCACAATAGGGGCTCCTCGCTACTCTTAGAGAAAGTTGAACCCATTGCCGGATTATTGGACTGTTGTACATCTGTGTCTCGCAATCCAACAGTCCAGCAATCCAGCAGCAGGTTCAACTGAGTTCACTGAGGGCAGCGGGGGAACCCCCCGTGTAAACTCCTGTGACCTGACTGCCGGATTGTCAAATTGCAGGACACAGTGCCACAGAAGTCCGACAATCCAGCAGTGAGGTCACTGAAGTTCACGCTGAGGGCTCCTCAATGCTCCTCGAGGAACTCAGTTGAAGCCATTGCTGGATTGCCAGACACGGTGGCACAACTGTCCTGCAACAGCAGTGGGTTCAACTAAGTTCACTGTGCCTCTGTGTCCTGCAATCTAACAATCTGTCAGTCAAGTCAACTGAGTTCACACTCCTGTGGCTCCCCTGCTGACCTCCGTGAACTTACTTGATCCTGCTGCCAAATTGTCAGATTGCGGGACATTGCGGTACTGCTGTAGAGCAATTTGGCAGTGGGTTCAGCTGACTTCACACCATGAGAATTTACAGATGTGAACTCAGTGGAACTGCTGCCAGATTGCTGGACTACTGTGCAGCCAAGTTATGCAATCCAACAGTCCAGCAATAGTTGGACCAAGTTCACAGCTGGAGGTTCCCACAGTGAGAACTCATTTGAACTCAATGCCGGATTGCCAGACTGCTGTGCAGCCATGTTCCGCAATCTGGCATTCTGGCAGCAGGTTCAACTGAGTTCACTGACAGCAGCAGGGAAGCCCTCATCTATAAACTTTGGTGAATTCAGTAACATCACTGCTTCTCACAGCCGAGGGCTCCCCGCGTGTCCAGAAAGCTGTAGTGACTGGTAACATTCTCCATCACTGCTGCCTCTGAATGTAGCAGAGCCGGGATTGTCATGGGACATCATGTGGATTACGTCAACCCTGCAGAGGTGTTTTTGTGGTTAATAAATGGGTGAAAGAGGGTATTTGTATTTTTTATTTCATATAAAGGATTTCACTGTGTATTTATTTCCTTTGACTTACATGTTAGCAATTGGGGTGTCTCATAGATGCCTACTCATTATTTACCTGGGGCTTGATGACAGCTGAGATTAAACAAATCAAAGCTGACATTAACCCCATATATTGCCCTGATTGTCACCACTCCAGGGCAATCAAGATGAGCCAGGTAAAGCACCAGAATAGGCTCATCTAATTGATGTGCCACTTCTAGGCCAGCCGGGGGCTATTATTTTAGGCTGGGAGGGGATAATATCCATGGCTCTTCTCACCCTGATAATACCAACCTCCACCTGTTAGCTTTACTTTGGTTGGTTATCAAAAATGGGGAGAACCAAAATGATGAAATCCCTCTATTTTTGAATACCAGCCATGGTAAAACAGACCACTGGGGGTTGCAGGCTGTGGCCGTCTGTTTTACCCATGCTTATTATCAAAAATATGACGGGAGCCCATACCAATTTTTTTAAATTATAATTTTATTTCTTTCTATACTACCATACAGCAAACATCTGCAACCAATCACATATGCTGACACACAGGGCATATCTGTCTGTAACCAATCAAAGATGCTGGCATAGAGGATGGGCGGGGGAAGCAGTGACTACTCATGAAGTTCAATGAGCAGGCCCAGGAACTGAGTCTGACTGCAGTGTCCTCTTCCAGGAATAACCGTATGTAAAACTGTCCTGCTCTCCATTTAGCTTCCTTTTGTAGCCCCCTAGCCCTTACTACAACCATTTACGGTAATAGCACAGAACTTCTCGTCCCCATTGACTTGTATGTGGCATGTTATTCAGGGTCAACTTCAGGTCAAGTTCAGTTCCCGAACCCGACTTTTTTGGTCAATGCCGATTTGGCGAATCGAAATCTCCACGGGTCTTCTCATCATTACAAGTGATCACAAATGCTTGTGTTTGGTTGTATCCAATTGTGGTTGCAGTTTGCCCTATACTGACTTCTCCAACACGTATTCCAATTACTCTACAAATTAATGATGTAAACAATCATTGAAAAGAACTATTGCAGATTTTTTGCCCAGAATTCCTAGTGTAAAACACATTGCATAATACAGTAGCAGCAAAGTGCATGAGATTTTAACAACAATCATCCGCTGCGTCAAATTTCCATAAAGAAATTGATCTGCAGAGCACTTTGTTCACTCTATCAAATCATGGGATTTGTTATATCAGTTTTGTAGCAAATTTATTGCAGATTTTCCCCCTTGACTTTAAAATATGGCAGCAAAATCATGTCAATGTAGGTTTCAATGATCATATGGGACAAGTCATAATTACAGTTTGTATAGGGGATGGCAGGAAACCAGGCAGAGGAGCCAAAAAGGCAAAGAGCCCAATATAGTAGGTTATTTTGTTTTGTTTCAATTTGACATATTTAGTTGTTTTCCATAAGGAAATTCACAACCATAACTGCACAATTTGATGCTGATTTCCATGAAGGTTCTTAGGGAATAGCTGTGGAAATTCAACGTATACTACATGTTGGAAATCATACAGACTTCTGAAGTGACATCTAAAGTTTACACCGTCCTTCATGATAAGAAAATATATTCATCTTTTCATACATATAGTGTTTTTATACTTTTCAGTACAGTATAAATATGGTATCCAGACACAAACATGTCCAACATATGTCATATTGGCACTCTTGTCACACATCTATTGTATAAAAGCCCATGGAAACTATAGATACTATCAAACCAATTAAATATAAAATACGAGGTCAAGATTTATAAGAACCTACCACAACAGAAACCTCTTAAAAAATATTTTTATCGTTTACCAAATTAACATAATCCACATATATAAATCACATATGAATTTAATAATATAAGGTGTTTAGTGCATGTGAACATGTATCGTGACTTGAGAACATAAATCTGTATACAGAAAGGGATAGAGAAAGGAAAAAAATGCCTTATTGCCAATGCCCTATCTTTATCCTTCCTCACTGCGGAGGCTGTCCTACTTTTTTGGACAACCCCCGCTCCTCAATGACTTACCCTGATAGGCCCTGAGCTCTCTCATCAGGAACCACCACCAAAAAATTCTCCAACGTGTTTACGACAGTGACATTAAACAGAACAAACAGGACAAAAAAACTGGTGCAGGACTGTTTCTCAATCAACTGAAGTCCTAATAGGAATATATTAAGAGATAGTTCTAATCTGTCTCTGAATCCATAACAAATTAGATTCATTAGTTTCTTATCAATAGGTCAATAGTAAGGGGGCACTAATGATATGGTATTATCCCCATACTCTATCCCTACGAATACTAAACCGTGTGCTAGTGTAGCAACAAATGACAATATACAGTGCCTTGCGAAAGTATTCGGCCCCCTTGATTTTTTCAACCTTTTCCCACATTTCAGGCTTCAAACATAAAGATAAAAATTAAAATTTTATGGTGAAGAATCAACAAGTGGGACACAATTGTGAAGTTGAATGAAAATTAATGCTTACCAGCTTTAGTACCCGGGTTTTGCCCGGATAGTAACTGTCTCTCTGTCTCTCTCCCAGTCTCTGTCTGTCTCTGATGCCTGTCTCTGTGTCTCTGTCTGTCTATCAGTCTCTCTGTCTGTCTCTGTATCAGCCTCTCTATCTGTCTCCCTCTATCTCTGTGTCTGTCTCTCTCTCTGTGTCTGTCTCTCCCTATCTGTCTCGTTCCCGGTTTGTCTTGTTCCCCGTCTCTGTCTCGTTCCCCGTCTCTGTCTCGTTCCCCGTCTGTCTCGTTCACCGTCTCTGTCTCATTCACCATCTCTGTCTCGTTCACCGTCTCTGTCTCATTCCCCGTCTCTGTCTCTTTCCCTGTCTCTGTCTCTTTCCCTGTCTGTCTCTTTCCCCGTCTGTCTCTTTCCGTGTCTGTCTCTGTCCCCGTCTGTCTCTGTCTCTGTCCCCGTCTGTCTCTGTCCCCGTCTGTCTCTGTCCCCGTCTGTCTCTGTCCCCGTCTCTGTCACTATCCCCGTCTCTGTCTCTATCCCTGTCTCTGTCTCTATCCCCATCTCTTTACTTGTCTCTGTCTGTCTTTTTCCCTGTCTGCCTGTCTCTTTCCCTGTCTGTCAGTGTCTGTCTGTCTCTTTGACTGTCTGTCTGTCTCCCTGTCTCTTTGACTGTCTCTCTCTGTCTCTTTCACTGTCTGTCTCTCTCTGTCTCTTTGACTGTCTGTCTGTCTCTCTCTGTCCGTCTCACCACCAACATCTTTTTACTTCACACATCGGCTTCTTATACTAACAATTTATTTTGTTCCTATAGCAACAAATTACAGCTCCTATTGATAACCTAATAGCTTGCAGATCCATTGACTTTAATGGAGGCAGGTTTTTTGGAGAGTAACTGTAAAGCACAGGGTTAAATTTTCCTTTCAAAGCATAGTCTATGACGTTCCCTGAGTCACATGGGGTGTCTGTGCAAAATTTTGTGATTGTAAATGCGACGGTGCAGATTCCTTTAGCGGACATACACACATATATACATACATACATCCGCACATACACTCAGCTTTATATATTGAATTTTAAACTTTTTTAAAAAATAAATAATTAAAAAGTGGGGCATGCAATATTATGCGTCCCCTTTAAGTTAATACTTTGTAGTGCCATCTTTTGCTGAGATTACAGCTGCAAGTCGCTTGGGGTATGTCTATCAGTTTTGCACATTGAGATACTGAAATTCTTGCCCATTCTTACATTGAAAACAGCTCTAGCTCAGGGAGGTTGGATGGAGAGCGTTTGTGAACAGCAGTTTTCAGCTCTTTCCACAGATTCTCGATTGGATTCAGGTCTGGACTTTAACTTGGCCATTCTAACACCTGGATACATTTATTTGTGAACCCTTCCATTGTAGATTTTGCTTTATGTTTTGGATCATTGTCTTGTTGGAAAACAAATCTGTGTCCCAGTCTCACGTCTTTTGCAGACTCCAACAGGTTTTCTTCAAGAATGGTCCTGTATTTGGCTCCATCCATCTTCCCATCATTTTTAACCATCTTCCCTGTCTCTGGTGAAGAAAAGCAGGCTCAAACAATGATGCTGCCACGACCACCATTTTGACAGTGGGTATGGTGTTTTCAGGGTAATGCGCTATGTTGCTTTTAAGCCAAAGATATCATTTGGCATTGTGCCCAAATAGTTCGATTTTGGTTTCATCTGATCAATGCACCTTCTTCCAAATGTTTGGTGTGTCTCCCAGGTGGCTTGTGGAAAGCTTTAAACAACACTTTTTATGGATATCTTTGAGAAATTCCTTTCTTCTTGACACTCTTCCATAAAGGCCAGATGTGTTCAGTGTACGACTGATTGTTATCCTACGAACAGACTCTCCCACCTCAGCTGTATATCTCTGCAGTTCATCCAGAGTGATCATGGGCCTCTTGGCTCATCTCTGATCAGTCTTCTCCTTGTTTGAGATGAAAATTTTGAGGGACGGCTGGGTCTTGGTAGATTTGCAGTGGTATGATACTCCTTCTATTTCAATATGATCGCTTGCACACTGCTTCTTGGGATGTTTAAAGTTTTGCAAATCTTTTTGTAACCAAATCCGGCTTTAAGCTTCTCCACAACAGTATCACGGACCTGCCTGTTGTGTTCATTGGTCTTCATGATGCTATCCGTGCTTTAAACAGAACACTGAGACTATCACAGAGCAGGTGCATTTATACGGAGTCTTGGTTACACACAGGTGGCTTATATTTATCATCATCAGTCATTTAGGACAACATTGGATCATTCAGAGTTCCTCAATGAACTTTTGGAGTAAGTTTGCTGCACTGAAAGTAAAGGGGCCAAATAATATTGCAAGCCCCAATTTTCAGTTTTTTATTTTTTAAAAAAGTTAAAAATAAGCAATACATTTTGTTCAACTTCACAATTGTGTCCCACTTGTTGTTAATTCTTCACCATAAAATTAAAATTTTTATCTGTATGTTTGAAGCGTGAAATGTGGGAGAAGGTTGAAACAAATCAAGGGGGCTGAATACTTTCGCAAGGCACTGTATATGGGGCATAACAAATTCCCTACCAATATGACAAATCACCAATACCATATAGGTGGGACCGTACACCCACATTATTAGCTACAGCGGCTGGATACAAAGAAAGTTCAAGGTGGAGCTCCATTTAACACTAGAACTACTGGACTCGTGACACCTATATAGAAATACATGGTGCAAAGTAGTCAAAATGACTACCTCAGTAGTTCTAGTGTTAATGTGTAGAAGCCACTTCTGGCTACTGCAGAATAACAATTACAGAATAGAAGCTGTTCTGCAGTGCCCGGCAGTGGACGCTGCTCTATTCAACTAATAGTTGCTTGTAGGAAGGGATTTTGGTGTTTGATCCCCAAATGTTGGTGATCTATCAACTTTAACACTTTTTTGCTGTTTCCTCTAGACTTCCACTAGATTTGGTTGAACATTAATCCACAATTGGATAAGTTAATAAAATGGGATTTCTAACAAAGATTATGAGAGGGCAAATTTGGCAATTCTATGTATGAACCAGTGCTCGGAGCTTCAAGTTCTAACACTCAATTGCTTCTATTCCAGTCGACTTAAAGGGAACCTGAAAGGTCCTTCATCCCACGGAACCAACACCTTGCCTAACAAGCCCCCATGATATAAGAGATTGGAGCATATGGCAAAAGAGTTGGTTTTCTAGACTAGCCTTCCAACTAATCAAGAGTCAGTGCACAGTGAAGTCAGGAAAATACACCTGGTTTCACTGGGCACTGTCATGAAATGATGAAAGTCATGCACATACATGATACATGTGAAGAAAGAGGTTCGAAAATGCAATGCCCAGAGTAGGACAACACAGTGGTGACTTACAATTATCATTATTAAACAATCTAGGATAAGGCTTAACGCAGAAGACCCGAACAGTAATATGATGGGTTGCAGAAGAATCAACTTATATGTTAAAAAATATATAAACACATATCTAAATTCTTCTACTAGAGCTAAAACAGCGGTATTTACTTTCCTAATGCACAATTAGCAACTCTAGACTCAATTACCGTCAGGCTCGTATGTTTGTCAGTGTCAATGCCTAGCAAAGTCAATTATGGAGAATCTAACTCAGCAATACACATATACTTAAAAAACAAACTGTAACACCTGCCTGGATCCACAGACTCAGACGGGCTGTAATGGACAGGATAGAGGGAAGCCACTCACCGAGCAGGACCCCCAGAACCCTGAAACCCTTTAACCCCTATACAGGGATTTGGAATTAATCATGGCCCTGGAGATCACTAAGAGGAGGGGAGCCAGCACTGCTTATGAATGTCATGCAACAATGAGAAAATAAAAAGTGTAATATTCACAAATTCATTACTACTGTAACAATTCAATGAGATTTTTGGCAAATGATTGATCAATGATTTGAGCCCCCCTGCCCCGTCATGGCAAATCTCTATAGGGGGTCCCTACACTGTTATAAATTATTATCGTACCATAAGGTCTCATCATATAATGAACAGGACCATATAAGAAACACCACCTACCCGAGACATGTCTGAACCGCTCCCATGCTGCAAGGACTGACAACTGCTAATAAAGGCAGCCCAGGTGCCAGTGTGTATGGCAGAACCACACACACCAGCACAATGTCAGAACTGGCCCTCACAGTGCCAGACCAGCAAACATGGATGAGGGCAGAACAGGCTAAGGCAGGGGGTGCTTAAATAATGATGCCTGTGGAACATGGGGCGGTGGCTGTGTGTGAACAGGCACCAACATGAATTTTGATGGCAACAGTGGTCGGTGGTTGACCGCCACCTTGCCGTGCATGCCCAGTGTGGTTTGCAAATTCCTTCTGTTGCCATCAAAATTCATGTTGGTGCCTGTTCACACACAGCCACCGCCCCCTGTTCCACAGGCATCATTATTTAAGCACCACCTGCCTGAGCCTGTTCCATTTGTTTGCTGGTCTGGCACTGTGAGAGCCAGTTCTGACATTGTGCTGGTGTGTGTGGTTCTGCCACACACACTGGCACCTGGGCTGCCTTTATTCGCAGTTGTCAGTCCTTGCAGCATGGGAGCGGTTCAGACATGTCTCGGGTAGGTGGTGTTTCTTATATGGTCCTGCTAATTATATGAGACCTTATGGTACGATAATAATTTATAACATAGTGTAGGGACCCTCCTATAGAGATTTGCCGAGACGGGGCAGCGGGGCTCAAATAATTGATCAATCATTTGCAAAAAATCTCATTGAATTGTTACAGTAGGAATGAATTTGTGAATATTACACTTTTTATTTTCTCATTGTTGCATGCCATTCATAAGCAGTGCTGGATCCCCTCCTCTTTGCGTTTATCTGGTCGGTGGTTGACCGCCAACTTGCCGTACATGCCCAGTGTGGTTTGTAAATTCCTTCTGTTGCCATCAAAATTCATGTTGGTGCCTGTTCACACACAGCTATTGCTCCCTGTTCCACAGGCATCATTATTTAAGCACCACCTGCCTGAGCCTGTTCCGCCCTCATCCATGCTTGCTGGTCTGGCACTGTGAGGGCCAGTTCTGACATTATGCTAGTGTGTGTGTACCGCCCCGCGCTCGGCTGCAACCAAGCCTCTCGGATCCGGGCTCGCTGGTGGGTGGCTCGAGCGCCTCCGGACCCGGGGTCACTTTGCTCTGAAAGGATGCTGGTGCTACGTAGGGGTTAGGTTTATGGCCGGGGCCGTGGTTTTTAGTTAAGTTCTTGACGCCACCCACGGGCTGTGGTGAATGTGGACACGACCGCTGCTATTTACTAGGCACCCCGGTGGAGATGTTGCGGAGCAAAGGTGTTAACCCCTCCGTGGACAGGGGTGATGGCCCCGGGACCCAATTGGGTTGGTATGTCGGTGCTTGGCGGTGCAGGGCGCTGCACGGCCCGAGGGAACAGTTGTACTCACTATGATTGATGCACAAGAGTCTCTGGTAACCCAAGATGATGGTGGTTGGTGCCCACAGCCGGCTGCGTCTGGTCCCCCTACTCGGGTTGGTGGTCTTTAACTTTCTCCTACACCGTGTAGTGTGTATGTAGACTGCTTTTGCTTCAGCGACGGGAGTCCGCTCCCCGGTGGTATGTGTGTCGGGAAAGCCCGTTTGCCCACAGACGCTGGCCCGTGGGATCTCTCTGCCTGTGCGGTGGCTTTCTATCCCCCTCGGTGGGCTGTTGTCTTCAGTTGGGACTTGGGTGGGAAAGGACCTATAGGCCAGACCTCAACCAGTGAATTAACTGAGTCCAGTGGCTTCTGGACCTCGTTTCAGGGTCTGAGTAACCCCCTGTGTGCTCCGGTTTCCAGTCGGTTCCCCGGGTCGGTACCGGTGGGCCACTACCCTGTCCCGGTCCACCACGGTTCCATCTGGCTATCTTCCCGGCTCCTGCAGGCTAGGCCACCGTCTTCCTCCTAGCCGAGGTACCAGGGCTACGACCCTGGCACCTGTCAGTTCCCGCTGCAGACCTGTCACCACAGGCCTGCTGCACTTGAACTCTCCAACTCCACACTCACTCTCAAACTGAACTGCACTGACTGTTTCCTGCCTCAGGCCCCCTGAACTCCTCGGTGGGCATGGCCAACTGCCTGGCTCCACCCCCCTGGTGTGTCCATTAAGCTCTGAGGGAGGTGACTAGGGTTTTAACGGTGGCTGATGACACCTTTTTAGGGCACGGGTGTTATGCAAGGGCCTACCTGTGGCTACCTGGCTAGTCCAGGGCGTCACATTCCCCCTTGGTTTAATACAGACCGTCCGCGGGCTGTCCGACCACCACCGGTTTATTTTGAAAACTGCAAAAGAGAAAACGGGAAAACATATACAAATATGTTAACTTTTTACATTTTAAGCAGATTTTATGGATCATCCCTTACGGGAGGCATTTTACTTTAACATTGCAAACGGGTAAAAACATTTTTATTCAACGGGAACGGGACCGGGTCCTTTCATTTGCCCACCCAAGCAAACCTAGCCTTGATGCTGCCTCTAAGAAGAGGTCAGCACCCTTTTTCCCCAGTCCAGGAAAAGGGTTCAGGTCCGGGTATTGCCCACAACGGGCCGCGTACAAAGTTCCATAATCGGCAGTCTCTCAGAGGCCCCATGTCCAGGGGACCCCTGGCCCGGAGGGTTGTCACCAGTTACCATGGTGACGGGACCCCGGCCTACTCTGCAGCAGGCCCTTCCTCCAATCAGCCTCTCCGGAGACTGCAGGCGTGAAAGGGTGGTCCAAGGGGCTATTTACAAAGCCCAAAAGTTATTGGGTGGCCTGCAAGTTCTTGGCCTTGTCCTTTTTGTTAAAACGGGGTGTAAAACAACGGGATCAAACAAAGTCCCAATGGGGACGGGCAGTATGGTAGCCAGGAACCGCTACCTTAACACTCCTTGCCGTCTTCATGGTCAGAGGATGGCGAAGAAGGGCGGACGTGCAACTGTGCACTCATGTATGCCCTCCTGACACCCAAGGCTGGCACGGAGCTCTGGGACATCTGTGGTTCACCGGTTTCACCATGAGCGGGCCCTGTCTCCCGACGGGTCGGCGGGTCTGGAAGGGTTTGCATTGCCATATCTTGCCGGGGTGCCTTCCATGAGGCAGGCCTCTTGTTCGCCTGCACCACAGCCACCATCTTTTGCATCTCCTGCTTCCAAACTAAAGCTTGCTGCATTGACTCGACCCGTACCTGGATACAGAACTGCGCCAGCTTCTTCTCCAACCACGTCGCCGTCCCCAGCGGCAACCAATCCCATGCCGCTTCAGCTCTGGCATCCAGGGCGGGGGTCACGACCTCCCCGTCGGTCGCCCCCTCTTGCTCCGAGCTGGCTATGGGGAGATCTTAGGAGTTGGGCGCCGTTCCTTACACGGCCGGGCGGACTGCCGGGGCCGACATCCTTCCTGCGGCAGGCGGTTCACCGCCAGCTGCTGCACGGGGAGTCACCACCGGAGCCTCTGGACGCGTTGCTCCTGCGACCGGAGTGGGAACTGTAACTTCCTTTTCGCCGGCAGCATTCTCTGCGGGCGCCGCCGCTCCAGCGGTCGACGCGGGGCCGGCATCAGGCTTGGGAGCAGACCTCCTCCATCTGCTCCCCCTTGGTCTTTTCACGGCACTCGCTTCTTCGACAGATCAGTTTAGTTTTTCGACTGCTCGCTTTTCGGGGCGGGGCGGGGCTTCAAATCTCACGCTCTTTTCACGGGAAAGAATGCTTTGGCGGGAATCTTTGTGCCAAAAGATGGCGGCAAGATGGCGAATTCTGAAATTTTTCAACGGGTCACCGCTCACTTCCACTTCAAGGCACACTTCACCAGGTAGGTGATTAGGTAAGTATCCTGTTCGTGACGCCAGAAGAGTCGATGTGTACCGCCCCGCACGCGGCTGCAGCTGAGCCACTCGGATCCGGGCTCGCTGGTGGGTGGCTCGAGCGCCTCCGGACCCGGGGTCACTTCGTTCTGAAAGGATGCTGGCGCTATGTAGGGGTTAGATTTACGGCCGGGGCCGTGGTTTTAGTTAAGTTTGTGAAGCCACCCACGGGCTGTGGTGAATGTGAACACCACCGCTGCTATTTACTAGGCACCCCGGGGAAGATGTTGTGCAGCAAAGGTGTTAACCCCTCCGTGGGCAGGGGTGATGGCCCCGGGACCCGATTGAGATGGTATGTCGGTGCTTGGTGGTGCAAGGCGGTGCGCGACCCGAGGGCACAGTTGTACTCACTATGATTGACTTGATTTACCAGAGTCTCTGGTAAACGAAGATGATGGTGGTCGGTGCCCGCAGCCGGCTGCGTCTGGTCCCCCTACTCGGGTTGGTGGTCTTTGCCTTTCTCCTGCACCGTGTAGTGTGTATGTAGACTGCCTTCGCTTCAGCGACGGGAGTCCGCTCCCCGGCGGTATGTGTGTCGGGAAAGCCCGTTTGCCCGCAGACACTGGCCCGTGGGATCTCTCTGCCTGTGCGGTGGCTTTCTATCCCCCTCGGTGGGCTGTTATCTTCAGTTGGGACTTGGGTGGGAAAGGATCTATAGTCCAGACCTCAATCAGTGAATTAACTCAGTCCATTGACTTCTGGACCTCGTTTCAGGGTCTGAGTACCCCCCTGTGTGCTCTAGTTTACAGTCGGTTGCACGGATCGGTACCGGCGGGCCACTACCCTGTCCCGGTCCACCACGGTTCCACCTGGCCGTCTACCCGGCTCCTGCAGGCTAGGCCACCGTCTGCCTCCTACGACCCTGGCACCTGTCAGTTCCCGCTGCAGACCTGACACCACTTGAACTCTCCAACTCCACACTCACTCTCAAACTGAACGGCACTGACTGTTTCCTGCTTCAGGCCCTCTGAACTCCTCGGTGGGCGTGGCCAACTGCCTGGCTCCGCCCCCTGGTGTGTCCATTTAGCTCTGAGGGAGGTGACTAGGGTTTTAAGGGTGGCCTATGACACCTTTTTAGGGGACGGGTGTTATGCAAGGGCCTACCTGTGAGTACCTGGCTAGTCCAGGGCGTCACAGTGTGGTTCTGCCACACACACTGGCACCTGGGCTGCCTTTATTCGCAGTTGTCAGTCCTTGTAATAATTTATAACATAGTGTAGGGACCCCCCTATAGAGATTTGCCGTGACAGGGCAGGGGGGCTCAAATCATTGATCAATCATTTGCAAAAAATCTCATTGAATTGTTACAGTAGGAATGAATTTGTGAATATTACACTTTTTATTTTCTCATTGTTGCATGCCATTCATAAGCAGTGCTGGCTCCCCTCCTCTTTGCATTTATCTGCTCGGTGGTTGACCACCACCTTGCCGTGCACGCCCAGTGTGGTTTGCAAATTCCTTCTGTTGCTATCAAAATTCATGTTGGTGGCTGTTCACACACAGCCACCGCCCCCTGTTCCACAGGCATCATTATTTAAGCACCACCTGCCTGAGCCTTTTCCGCCCTCATCCATGCTTGCTGGTCTGGCACTGTGAGGGCCAGTTCTGACATTGTGCTGGTGTGTGTGGTTTTGCCACACAGACACTGGTACCTGGGCTGCCTTTATTCGCAGTTGTCAGTCCTTGCAGCATGGGAGCGGTTCAGACATGTCTCGGGTAGGTGGTGTTTCTTATATGGTCCTGCTCATTATATGAGACCTTATAGTATGATAATAATTTATAACATAGTGTAGGGACCCCCCTATAGAGATTTGCCGTCACGGGGCAGGGGGGCTCAAATTATTGATCAATCATTTGCAAAAAATCTCATTGAATTGTTACAGTAGGAATGAATTTGTGAATATTACACTTTTTATTTTCTCATTGTTGCATGCCATTCATAAGCAGTGCTGGCTCCTCTCCTTCCTGGAGATCACTACCTGTCCAAGGCAGCAGTACAAGAGAGTCGTAGTCAGGCAGGCTCAAACCAGGAATTGCAGAACAGGGACAGAATCGGTAGACAAGGATGTAATCAGAAACAAGCAGAGGTCAAAACCGGATCGGGGAGCGAGGTACAAAAACAGCAGGCAGGAAAGGTAGTCAGAACACAAGCAAAAGTCAGAACACGAGAATCACAAAACAGAACAGGAGCCAGAATATTAGAACTATCTCTGGCAGTGGTCAGCAGACAGGAGGGGAATTAAGAAGGGTGTGGTGTCTTCCCATTGGCTATAGCTAAATGATGGTAACTTCAGCTGGAAGACACACGCCACCTATAGTCAGCCAGTGGTACTGCAGATCCCAAGATAACCCAGCCCAGTGGATGAGCAGAGCCTGCGCACACCGGTGCCGCTGGCATCGACTCCTCTCCCATCACCAGCACCATCCATGGCAGGAACAAGGCGTCGCCTGGCGATCGGAGTAGAAGTCGCTGGGCTCCGGTGGTGATGTAACACAAACAAACAGCCCAATTTTAAGAATTACTTCATATCACTAAGTACTGCATAGCTAAGCAGGAAGCAATGGCCCGGCCCACTTGGATTGCCATGGGAACTGGTCTTCTTGGCTTTACCGCACAGTCTGGAACTCCAGGGCCTTGACAGGTGATGTCTGTGACGGGGTATGCGACAGAGCAGGCAGGGACACCAGGCCGAAGAACAGTCCAACAAGTATTATTCAGGCAGGGAGCATAAAACATCCAATATCCCAATGGTTATTTAGAGTCCACAATGAGTCCACACAAAGAAAACAGATCCGGGGCGCCACCCAGCAATCTGACGCCAAGGAAAATGCAATAACAGTCATTAGATGAGTTCCTTAAATCCGGTAGCATGGCTGAGATAACACAATCCCACGTAGCAGCTGATCTTCAATGTCCCATAGTCCATACACAGGCACCAGGACCTGCCCTCAGCACAGATCCTCAGCCCTTCAGCTAGCAAAGCATCAACTAACTAACATGTGGCTGATTCTTCCACCTCTCCTTAGATCCACCCCCTGGATGGGAAAGGGTTCACACCCACTTTTGAGTATGTGACTTTATATGGAAATGTTTCCAGAAACTACAGGCTGGTATTGGTTGAGGCCCATGCAGAGAAGAACAAAGACACAGTCGCCCACTAGATGTTAACCTAGGTTACATTAAAGTGTAGACACATAGGCCAGGGAAGGACATGCTGTTACAATACTGCTGGAGGCTTGATTACATTATGGTGCAGGCTTGGGGGACACACTGCTGCAATGACTGGTCTTCTTGGCTTGACCGCGCAGTCTGGAACTTGGGGGGGACTCTTGACAAGCAGTATCTGGTCTTCTTGGTTTAATTGTGCAGTCTTGATCTGGGGAGTCTTGACAGGCAACATCGGCAGGGTATCAGTAGGCTCAGTTGATCCTGAGCAGGATGATAAGCGCTCTGCACTCTTGCTTGCACGTCTGCTTGACGCCAATTCCTCTCATCTTCTGACATCCAGAACGTTTATACTTTTCTGCTGCACCCCTTCTATCACCTAACCCAGTGTGTCTGTGACTCTCTTCCCCTGAGGAAACAGTTGTTCTGTTCTTTAGTTCCTGGTAGTTTCTTCCACCAGCAGAGGGCAGTGTTCTCCTACCAGTCCTATTAGATCTGATGGAATGAGCTTGCTATTTTATCCACTTCCTTACACTTGCGGAAAGATATACCTTGCAAATCATGTTATCACATCCACCTGGGCGCAGTAACTTTATTAGTAGGATGATTAGTCTGGGGAAACCAGACTCAACCCCCTCAATTAGTCTGAAACTAATTAGCTTATTGGAAACGGATATTTTTTTTTTTCTATTTTGTCATACAGTGGAATACTTTATACTGTACAATGGACTTGTTAGGCAGAGTGTTAACATAGAATAAACCCGTGGTGGTGGTGGTTTGGGGGCATTGGGGACCTGTCAGGTTACCTTTAAGCTATAGAGTAAGCTGGGTGTACTAACTTGAATCACATTTCAACCTAAGGCATGCCCTTAATGAGAGTGAAAACTGAACAGAAAATGATCCTATGACAATTTAATGAATATGAGGCAGTCCAGTTGTTCACTTGTGTCTACTGTAGGGGGGGGCAGGGTTTAACACAGGGCCCCCGGGCAAAAGAGTCTTAGTGGGCCCCATCCACATGCAAACACGCACATACAAAGTCTATGTACATATACATATTTAGGCCCATTTCACACGTCAGTGAAAAACAGTGACGTTTTTCACTGGTGTGTAAAACACGCACATGTCCCTGCGTGTGCCGTGATTCACGGCACACGTGGGTTGTCTAAGTGCAATCCGGGCTCCGTTCTCCGTGGCCCGTGATTGCACTTAGAAAACAACTCACCTGCGCCCGCTCCCGCTGTCCATGGTGCTGATCGCTCCCGCGGTGCAGCATCCGGCCGGCGGTGACCCCCGCAGCAGCTGCTTCCGGGTCGGCTGTGTCGCACATAATGAATATGCGCGACAATAATGAGCCGGCTCAGAAGCAGCAGGGAGAACGGGCTGCAGAGGACATCGCTGGACGCCGGGTGAGTAAAAATTATTTTTATTTTAAAAGCACGTTTTTTTCTGGCACGTGTTTCACGGACCACACCACTGCGTGGTCCGTGGAACATCAGTGATGCCAGAAAAAAATGGACATGTCTCCGTGCGGCAATCACGCACACGCGGGTACGCCGCACGGAGACACGTGCAGTGAAAAATCACTGACGTGTGAGCAGACCCATTCATTATAATGGGTCTGCGTATGTCAGTGATTCTGGTACGTTTTAAAAAAAGCACAAACGTCCCAGAATCACTGACGTGTGAAAGGGGCCTAAAAGATAAATTCACAAAAATACATCTTAGGATCGCTACTTCCAATAGGTGGCGCTGCACTAGAGTTTGTCTCCTGTCCTGGAGAGAAAATTTGAATATTTTGCAGAGGGGCGTGGCAGCTATAAGTCCCCTTACTAGCATCCAGTCAGACTGGCTTGCAAAGTCTCCATAAGGAGAATAGTGTTCCCCCGTGGTCCCACAAAGCTTCTCATAGCCAGATCAGACACCCCATACTTTGCACTGATGAGGGGCAAGCACCCCGAAACACCGTGTCTGCAAATTGGGATTCTGATCTGGCATATATAGCCTAAGTTATATGTAAAGGATTGTTAGAAATCCACATTTAACTTTTAGGATCGCTACTTCCAATAGGTGGCGCTGCACTAGAGTTTGTCTCCTGTCCTGGAGAGAAAATTCAAAAATACATCTAAATACACACAAATACACTGCTCAAAAAATTAAAGGGAACACTCAAATAACACATCCTAGATCTGAATGAATGAAATATTCTCATTGAATACTTTGTTCTGTACAAAGTTGAATGTGCTGACAACAAAATCACACAAAAATAATTAATGGAAATCAAATGTTTTTATCAATGGAGGCCTGGATTTGAAGACACACTCAAAATGAAAGTGGAAACAAGTCAAAATGAAAATCAAAACAAGACAAAACAAGACAGAATGAAAGTGGAAACAAGTCAAAATGAGGTTTAGTATTGTGTGTGGCCTACACGTGCCTGAATGCCCTCAGTACAACACCAGAGCATGCTCCTGATGAGGTTGCGGATGGTCTCCTGAGGGATCTCTTCCCAGATCTGGACTAAAGCATTCGTCAACTCCTGGACAGTCTGTGGTGAAACGTGACGTTGGTGGATGGAGTGAGACATGATGTCCCAGATGTGCTCAATGGGATTCAGGTCTGGGGAATGTGTGGACCTGTCCATAGCTTCAATGCCTTCATCTTACAGGAACTGCTTACACACTACAGCCACATGAGGTCTGGCATTGTCCTTCATTAGGAGGAACCCAGGGCCAACTGCACCAGCATATGGTCTTACAAGGGGTCTGAGGATCTCATCTTGGTACCTAATGGCAGTCAGGCTACCTCTGGCGAGCACATGGAGGGCTGTGCGGCTCTCCAAAGAAATGCCAGCCCACACCATTACTTACCCACTGCCAAACCAGTCATGATGAAGGATGTTGCAGGCAGCAAATTGCTCTCCACTAGAGATTAGCCACCCCTCTAGAGTTTGAGTTCAGTTCGGTTCGGTTCGTCGAACAGAGGACAAGTTCGACGAACCAACTCGAACCCCATTGAAAACAATGGCAGGCATACACAAACACATAAAAACACATTATACATGTACACATACAGTTAATAAACATTGCCATTACACTTACAGGTCCCCGCGACGCGTCCTGCACTCTATCTCCCGCCGCTTTTCCTTCCGATAATTGCTGCGTCCTCCCGGTAACCAGCACTGATGATAGGACCTTCCGTGACGTCAAAATAGCATGTGACCAGTCACGTGTGTATTATCTCATTGGCTACAGACTGGTCACATGGCTAGACGTCATGCTAGGTCCTGTCAGTGCATCTCTCCGGTACACGGTGCTCATTTGTGTGTCTCCATGTACCGGCGAGATGCTCTGGCACATGGTCGGCTTCCCCGTTCCTGCATGTGGGCGCTCTTTGCAGAGTAAGCCCACATGCAAGGACTGGCTGTCACAGCTGGTGAATTGCGGCACTGGGAATAACGTGATCGGAGCATCTTTGCTATTGTAACCGCCTGTCAGTGGTGACGTCACCGCTTACAGCCCGTAGCCTCTGCTCACGCTCACTGAGTGATTAGACTGCACGGGGAGAAGCAGCGTCTTCCTCCCATGCAGTGCTGTCTGATGTAGCAGAGCTGCATGGGTTGAAGGAGAAAGAAGAGAGAAGACCAGGATCATGGAGGGGTGACAGAGAGTAATAAACATGGAGTCTCTAAGTGTGCCTGTGTATTTATTTCTATTAAAGTATTTTTTCTCTGTGTGGTGTCTTTTTTTAACCCTCTATTGGAGATTCTTAATGGCCGGGTCAAACTTGCCTGACCTTAAGAATCTCTGGCTTAATACTAGCTAGTAAAACAAGGCTAGTATTAACCCATTATTACCCAGCGAGCCACCCGTCACCAGGGCTGCTGGAAGAGTTGGATACAGCGACAGATGATGGCGCTTCTATGAAAGCGCCATTTTCAGGGGCGGCTGCGGACTGCAATTCGCAGAAGAGGGGCCCAGAAAGCTCGGGCCAACCTGTGCTGTGGATTCCAATCCCCAGCTGCCTAGTTGTACCTGGCTGGACACAAAAATGGGTTGAAGCCCATGTCGATATTTTTTTTAATTATTTCATGAAATTCATGAAATAATTAAAAAAAGGGCTTCCCTATTTTTTTAGTTCCCAGCCGGATACAAATAGGCAGCTGTACCTGGCTAGCATACAAAAATATGGCGAAGCCAACGTCATTTTTTTTGGGGGGGGGGGAAATCATGCATACAGTCCTGGATGGAGTATGCTGAGCCTTGTAGTTCTGCAGCTGCTGTCTGCTCTCCTGCATACACTAGTGAATTGAGCATGCTGAGCCTTGTAGTTCTGCAGCTGCTGTCTGCTCTCCTCCATACAGACAGACAGCAGACAGCAGCTGCAGAACTACAAGGGTCAGCATACTCCCCCCAGGACTGCAGCAAAAAGAAAAAAATATCCAGCGGCAACGTCTTCATAGGGAAAATATTTTTCATAAAATTCCATTTTATTGAAAACTGATTAAAAAACATAGTGCAGCAAGTTATAAACACGCGGTTGACGCATTTCAGAAGTTAGACTTCCTTACTCATAACCATAACAACAATGGTTATGATTAAGGAAGTCTAAGAGAGAGGAAGAGAGAGAGAAAGAGAGAGAAAAGACAGAGAAAAGAGAAGAGAGAGAGGGAGAGAGAAAAGAGAGAGAAAAGAGAAGAGTAAGAGAGAGAGAAGAGGAGAGAAGAGGAAAGAAGAGAGAGAGAGAAGAGGAGAGAAGAGGAGAGAAGAGAGAGACGAGAGAGAAGAGAGAGTGAGAGAGAGAGAAGAGAGAGAGAGAAGAGTGAGGAGAGAGAGAGAACAGGAGAGAGAACAAGAGAGAGAGAACAAGAGAGAAAAAAGAGAAGAGAGAGAGGGAAAGAGAAAAGAGAGAGAAAAGAGAAGAGAGAGGGAGAGAGAAAAGAGAAGAGAGAGGGAGGGAGAGAGAAGAGAGAGGGAGAGAGAGAGAGAAGAGGAGAGAAGAGAAAGAGAGAAGGGGAGAGAAAGAGAGGAGAGAGAAGAGAGAGGGAGAGAGAGAGAGAGAAGAGAGAGAGGAGAGAGAGGAGAGAGAGAGAACGAGAGAGAGAGGGAGAACAAGAGAGACAGAACAAGCGAGAGGGAAAAGAGAAGAGAGAGAGGGAGAGAGAAAAGAGAGAGAAAAGAGGAGAGAGAGAGAGAAGAGAGAGAAGAGAAGAGGACAGAAGAGAGAGAGAAGAGAGAGAAGAGAGAGAGGAGAGAGAAGAGAGAGAAGGAGAGAAAGAGAAAGAGAGAGAAAGAGAGAATGAGAAAGAGAACAAGAGAGAGAGAACAAGAGAGAGAAAGAGAGAGAACAAGAGAGGGAAAGAGAGAGAAGAGAGAGACAATAGAGAGAGAGAACAAGAGAGAGAAAGAGAGAGAAGAGAGAGAGAGAAGAGAAAGGAGAGAGAGGAGAGAGCAATGCAGCCTTATTCCGTGAACTGCTCCGATTTTAGAGGTGTGTCCCGCGGCTCACAGCTGATGTCTGGCTCCTCCCCTCAGTGCATAATTAAATTAAATTAAATTATAATTATAAATAAATAATAATTATAATTTAAAAATAAATTAAATTCTTTACCGGGGCGGCCAGGACTTGAACTCATGCTTCTTAGGCAGTAGCTCTAACCATTGAGCCACTGGCTCTAATGTGAAACATAGGAAGATTTGGTTATCTTGACATCTACATTGCAGAGTGAAGTCTCCAGTGACAGCGCGGCTCACTTCAGGTGCTATGTGGAGAGGACACAAAGTGCTCGTGTTCTGCGGGGCTTCCTGTCATCTTCATGTAGCAGAGCTGATAGTGTTGTGTGGATTACTTCAGACTTAGATTGTTGTTTGGGGATTAATAAAGAGGTAAATGAGGTGTTTTTTTTTTCTTTTATTCCAAATAAAGGATTTTTCGTTGTGTGTGTTTCTTTACTTTTACTTTCACTTACATGTTAATCAAGGAAGGTGTCTCGGGGAGACGCTTGTCATGATTAACCCCTTATTACCCCGATTGCCACTGCACCAGGTCAATTCGGGATGAGCTGGGTAGAGTCATGGGACTGCCACATCTAATGGATGCAGCAATTCCGGGCGGCTGCTGGGTGATATTGTTAGGGTGGTGGGCTCCCCATAACGTGGCACTTCCCATCCTGACAATACCAGCCTCCAGCCGTGTGGCTCTGTGCTGGCTGGTATCAAAATTGGGGGGAACCGCATTTTTTTTTTAATTATTTATAAAAAACGCTGGCGGCTGTGATTGGTTACAGCGAGACAGCTGTCACTCATCGTGGGAGCGTGTCTGACTGCAACCAATTATGGCCACCGGTGGGCAGGGAAGGCACGGAATACCTGAGTGAATAATGAAGCGGCAGCCATTTTCAAAAGAGGAAAAGCCGCCGGAGATTTGTGACAGCCGTGCAGCGAGGCACCCGTGATCGGTGAGTAGGAAAGAGAGAGGGATTGTGCTGGGGACGCAGGACGCATGCAGATACGCAACGTGCGCACATAGCCTTACTGTGAAAAGCCACGCTTTTGGTGATCGAACCGTTCTCGAACGTAACTTGAACTGCCGAACTTTTAGCAAATCGTTCGAGTTCGTAGAACGACTCGAACACCCCCCAAATCACTCGAACATGAAATTGGCGAACCTTGAACCTCGAACATCGCTCATCTCTACTCTCCACGTCATCTCCAGACTCTGTCACGTCTGTCACATGTGCTCAGTGTTAACCTGCTTTCATCTGTGAAGAGCACAGGGAGCCAGTGGCGAGTTTGCCAAACCTGGTGTTCTGTGGCAAATGTCAAGCGTCCTGCATGGTGTTGGGCAGTGAGCACAACCCCCATCTGTGGACGTTGGGCCCTCATGCCATCCTCATGGAGTTGGTTTCTAACCATTTGTGCAGACACATGTACATTTGTGACATGCTGGAGGTCATTTTGCAGGGCTCTGGCAGTGCTCCTCCTGTTCCTCCTTGCACAAAGGCGGAGGTTGTGGTCCTGCTGCTTGGTTGTTGCCCTCCTATGGCCCCCTCCATGTCTCCTGGTGTACTGGCCAGTCTCCAGGTAGCGCTTCCATCCTCTGGATACTATGCTAACAGAAACAGCAAACCTTCTTGCCACAGCTCGCATTGATGTGCTATCATGGATGAGCTACACTACCTCTACCACTTGTGTGAGTTGTAGAGTCCGTCTCATGCTACCACGAGTGTGAATGCACAACCAACATTCAAAAGTGACCAAAACATCAGCCAGAAAGCATTGGTACTGAGATGTGGTCTGTTGTCCCCACTTACAGAAACACTCCTTTATTGAGTGTGTCTTGATAATTGCCAATAATTTCTATCTGTTGTCCATTCCATTTACACAACAGCATGTAAAATTGATTGTCAATCAGTGTTGCGTCCTAAGTGGAGAGTTTCATTTCACAGAAGTTTGATTAACTTGAAGTTATATTCGGTTGGTTAAGTGTTCCCTTCAATTGTTTGAGCAGTGTATATACACAGTCATATACAGTACACTGACATACACAGCTTTGCACATCATACATACAAACATAGACGCATTAGACATATTTTTAATATGGGGAAGTCGGCAGCAGCCTCACTCACCATCCCCACTTGTCGCCCATCCAGCTCCCTGTTACGAGGGGGACCCGGGGAAGTGTGCCAAGATGGGAAATGGACTGCTTCCGCCGGTCAAGGTCCACTGTGCGGTGTAAGGGACCGCCGCTATGGTGGGTGAAGAGTGAGCGGGTTGCTGCTAGCGATCGTCTGGAATGTCACAGACGATCTATGTACACCGATCTGCCCTAACCCCTGAGGGTTGTATGGCACAGATCTCACGGCTCGGTGTACCTGTTGCACGGGGAAGCACAGAGGTGCCCACGCACGTGTGCCAGTGGAAGTCACGAGAATATGGCACGAGGGTAGCACAGAGGTGCCCACGCACGTGTGCTTTCAATAACCAGGTGAATCCAATGGAGACTTGAGGAGCTCACCTGGGACAGGAACACGGCCTGTTGACGGGGGTACTGCCGGAGCAGCAAGGCAGGAACACGGCCTGCAAACGAGGTACTGCCGGAGCAGCAAGGGCCAAGCCCACAAGAGACAGTAATGCCTGAGCAGTGGCGTGGCAGCACGCTGCCAGACATCCAAACATAGAAGGACGGTCGCGCGCCGCCATGATGGCAGGGGGAGCTTTTAAGGAGGTGCAGCTCCACCCGAGGGCGGGCGCGAGGCGGAGATGACGGACTTGACCCAATCAGGGTCCACGACGTCCCAGCCTGGCCAGTCAGGATTCACCACGTCACCAGCCTTGTCATCAAGCCGTGTGACGTCAGTGAGCGAATCAGGACCCACCACGCATTGCACATGCTCACCCTCCTGCCTCTGGGAAATAGAGGCGGGATCCTCGGTCTCACAATGTGCAGAGATAACGGGAATCTCACTGCTTCCCTGAGCAGTAAACCTCTGCACATTGCGCAGCCTCGCAGACCTTCGGGGCCGCTGAGCTGGAGAGTCTGCGGCAGGCCAGGAATGGGAGACCGCTTCACTCCTTGTAACAGGAGAACCACTAGGTGTCACCCTTCTGCTGCCTCTCTGAGAAGGTATCTCCTGCACACTGCGCAGTCTGGCAGACCTTCGGCGCTGCTGAGCAGGAGTGCTCGTGGCAGGCAAGGAATGGGAGACTGCCTCAGTCCTTGCCTCAGGAGAGCCACGAGATGTAACATTACCCCCCCGTCTAGGCCCCCCCCCTGTCCGCGCTCGAAGGCCGCTATCAAACCCGGGGCGCGGATATGATCCTCCAACTCCCAGGATCTATGCTCCGGACCACGGCCGGCCCACTCCACGAGGTAGTACCTCTTGCCCTGTATGACTTTTGTCTCCACAAGTTTTGCCACCTCAGGGTCGTCGGACGGGGAGTCGGTTTGAGCCGGCAGGGACCCCGAGAATTTATTAAGTCGTACGGGTTTCAGGAGGGACACGTGAAAGGTGTTGGCTATAGCCCAGCGTGGAGGGAGCTGGAGTCGATATGCCACTGGGTTTACCTGCTGTAGTACTTTAAACGGACCCAGATACCTAGGGGCGAATTTGGCTGCCTGTACCCGTAGGTTAACATTCTTAGAGGACAGCCATACTAGGTCACCAGGGGCGAAGGATGGTGCAGGGCGGCGGCGAACATCAGCCGTTGTCACCATCCGGTCTTTGGCCCTTTTAAGAGCCTCTTGGGTGTCATCCCAGATCTCCCGGGCCTTGGTCGCCCAATCCTCCACTCTAGTATCGGGTGACGTAATGGGCATCGGAACCGGGATTCTGGGATGTTGTCCGTTATTGAGTAGGAACGGAGTCTGGCCAGAGGATTCATGGACCGAATTGTTAATGGCAAATTCGGCCCAAGGAAGGAGGTTAGCCCAGTTGTCGTGGTGCGCGGATATAAAATGGCGGAGGTAAGTTACCAAGGTCTGATTAGTCCTCTCCACTAGTCCATTGGTCTCGGGATGGTATGCGGAGGAGATGTTCAGCTCTATCTGCAGGAGCTTACAGAGATCTCTCCAGAAGCGAGACGCGAACTGGGGACCCCGGTCGCTCACCACCTTGTCAGGCATGCCATGCAACCTAAATACATGCCGAATGAACAAGGTGGCGAGAGCACGTGACGTCGGGAGTCGTGGGAGAGGCACCAAGTGGACCATTTTAGAGAAGTGGTCCGTGATGACCCATACGACCCTGTGCCCTGCTGACTTGGGCAGATCTCCCAGGAAGTCCATCCCTACCACTTCCCAGGGACGATCCGGCACTGGCAGTGGGTGAAGAAGACCTGCCGGTCTCTGCCGGGACGGCTTATTCCGAGCACACGACATACAGGCTCCCACATATTCCTGTATGTCCTGGGGTAGTCTCGGCCACCAATAATGCCTGGTCACCAGGTCTCTGGTCCTTTTGACCCCGAAGTGACCCCCGACCTTGGAGGCATGGGCCCACGATAGCACCTCGTTCCGTAGTTTAGGGGGAACGAGGGTTTTGCCAGGTGGCACCTGGTCCAAAGAAGTGGGAGTGACCATCCTCAAGCTGTCCGGGGGTAGTATAAGACGAGGCTCCTCCTCGTCCTCCTCCAACACAACCATACAACGTGACAAGGCATCGGCCCGTACGTTCTTCTCACCGGCCAGGTGGCGGATAATAAAGCGGAACCGGGAGAAGAATAAAGACCAACGGGCCTGCCTTGGGTTCAGGCGTTGTGCTGTCTGGAGGTATGTGAGGTTTTTGTGGTCAGAAAAAACCTCAAATGGATGCTTCGCACCCTCCAGGAGATGCCGCCATTCCTGGAATGCTAGTTTCATCGCCAGTAACTCCCTATCCCCTATGGAGTAGTTCCTCTCGGCCGGAGAAAAGGTCTTGGAGAAAAAGAAACACGGATGTTTCCTTCCTCGTTCGTTTTTCTGGTACAGGACTGCACCTGCACCGACCGAAGAGGCGTCTACCTCCAGTAGGAAGGGTTTGGAGATGTCTGGACGATGAAGGATGGGAGCTCTGGAGAAGTGAGTTTTGAGAGTGTGAAATGCCTCTACCGTTTCCCGTGTCCATGCTTTGGGATTAGCGCCCTTGCGGGTAAGGGCAATGATGGGTGCTGCCACCGTCGAGAAGTTGGGAATGAACTGGCGATAATAATTGATAAACCCCAAGAATCGCTGGATCGCCTTCAGCGAGCGGGGCTCAGGCCAGTTCATCACTGTCTCCAACTTCCCCGGATCCATTGCTAACCCCTGACTGGACACTATGTACCCCAGGAACGGCAAGGATTCCTGTTCAAAAACGCACTTTTCCAGCTTAGCATATAACGAATGGGTGCGGAGCCTCTTAAGTACTCGGATGACATCCCTCCGATGGGTGGTAAGATCGGGGGAGAAGATAAGAATGTCATCCAGGTATGCAACCACGGAAAGATACAAATCCCGGAAAATGTCATTCACAAAGTCTTGAAATACGGCGGGGGCATTGCAGAGTCCGAAGGGCATTACTAGATACTCGTAGTGACCGTCCCTGGTGTTAAAGGCGGTCTTCCACTCATCGCCCTTTCGGACTCGCACTAGATTATACGCCCCGCGTAGATCCAGCTTTGTGAAGACCTTTGCCCCGCGGAATCGATCAAATAGCTCAGTAATGAGGGGCAAAGGGTATTTGTTCTTGATTGTGATTGCATTTAATCCCCTGTAATCGATACAGGGGCGCAGATCCCCTTCCTTCTTCTGCACAAAAAAGAACCCTGCACCAGCCGGTGAAATAGACTTGCGAATGAACCCCTTCGCCAGGCTGTCCTGAATATATTTGGACATAGCCTCCGTCTCTGGAGCAGAGAGTGGATACACTCTGCCCCTAGGGGGCTCGGAGCCTGGCTTCAGGTCTATTCGGCAATCATATGGCCGGTGGGGAGGAAGAGTATCTGCGGCCCTTTTGGAAAAGACATCCCTGTAGGCCTCATAAGGTGTCGGTAAAACCGGCCCCTCAGTATTCCCTGAGGACCCAACCGACCTAATGGTAGCGGGTGGTTCGGTAGTCACGAGGTGCTCTCTACAGGATCCTGCCCAGGATGAGATCTCCCCTGTTGCCCAGTTGAGTATAGGAGCATGCTGTCTCAACCAGGGAAGACCCAGTAGGATCTCATCCGTCCCCCCTGGAAGCACCAGGAAGGACACCTGCTCATGGTGTCCCGGTGGTACATCCATCCTGAGAGGGATGGTGATCTGGGTGATAGGATCGAGTAGTATGGACCCGTCGACTACCCGGACCCTGAGTGGCTTGGGCAACAGAACCAGGGGAACTGAGTATCGGGTTGCCAGGGAGGTCGAGATGAAATTGCCTTCAGCGCCTGAGTCCAAGCAAGCCAGGGCAGAGAAGAGAGTAGTGCCGAACTGCAACTGGGCGCTGATAGTCAACCTAGAGGGAGAAGTAGCGTCTAGAGTCCCCCCTCTGATAGAAACTAGACGCTGTCTTTTCCCGACGGTTTGGGACATAGGGTAGCTATGTGTCCCCTCTGCCCACAGGAAAAGCAGATGACACAAGACCGAGAACCTGGGGCAGAGGAGACCACCTTGGACACTTCCATTGACTCCACGGAGTCGCCTACAGGACTGGCTGGGGGACCTGTCTGATGGAAGACGGGAGTCAGACGCTTTTTAGGCCGAGAAGACGTGGGTGCTGAAGAGACCTCGAGCCTTCGCTCCGCCTGGCGGATGTCTATGCGAGAGGCAACCTGAATCAAGGACTCTAAAGTGGCAGACACCTCACGTGTGGCCAGTGCGTCTTTGACAAACCCTGCCAGGCCCTCCCAAAACACAGGGACAAGGACCTTATCCGGCCAGTCCAGCTCTGCCGAAGTCGTAGGAGGCGCAGCGCGGAATCGTGGGTGACTTGAGGCCTGAGGAACACCATTCTCATGGCCCCAAGATAAGCTGCTAATTATTCACCACACGATCTCCGCGCTCCCACAACGGCGTGGACCACTTCAGCGCTCTCCCTGTGAGCAGGGACTGGACGAAGGCTACCTTCGCCTTCTCGGTAGCGTAAAGAGTCGCGGACAGCTCTAAGTAGGTGGTAACCTGGTTTATAAACCCACGGCACTCAGAGCGGTTGCCGCTAAAGCGCTCTGGAAGCGCAAGGCGAGGAGACCTTCCGCCCAATAGCACAGCCTGGGTAGCCGCCTGGGTGGCGACTGTCGTCAGAGTAGTCTTATCGGAGGAAGACTGCTCCACTGCTGCCAATCGTGACTCCAACTGCTGCACATAACGCAGCAACTGCTGCTGCTCTTCAGCCATAGCCAGACCTTTGGCGCGACCGTAATGTTACGAGGGGGACCCGGGGAAGCGTGCCAAGATGGGAAATGGACTGCTTCCGCCGGTCAAGGTCCACTGTGCGGTGTAAGGGACCGCCGCTATGGTGGGTGAAGAGTGAGCGGGTTGTTGCCAGCGATCGTCTGGAATGTCACAGACGATCTATGTACACCGATCTGCCCTAACCCCTGAGGGTTGTATGGCACAGATCTCACGGCTCGGTGTACCTGTTGCACGGGGAAGCACAGAGGTGCCCACGCACGTGTGCCAGTGGAAGTCACGAGAATATGGCACGAGGGTAGCACAGAGGTGCCCACGCACGTGTGCTTTCAATAACCAGGTGAGTCCAATGGAGACTTGAGGAGCTCACCTGGGACAGGAACACGGCCTGTTGACGGGGGTACTGCCGGAGCAGCAAGGCAGGAACACGGCCTGCAAACGAGGTACTGCCGGAGCAGCAAGGGCCAAGCCCACAAGAGACAGTAATGCCTGAGCAGTGGCGTGGCAGCACGCTGCCAGACATCCAAACATAGAAGGACGGTCGCGCGCCGCCATGATGGCAGGGGGAGCTTTTAAGGAGGTGCAGCTCCACCCGAGGGCGGGCGCGAGGCGGAGATGACGGACTTGACCCAATCAGGGTCCACGACGTCCCAGCCTGGCCAGTCAGGATTCACCACGTCACCAGCCTTGTCATCAAGCCGTGTGACGTCAGTGAGCGAATCAGGACCCACCACGCATTGCACATGCTCACCCTCCTGCCTCTGGGAAATAGAGGCGGGATCCTCGGTCTCACAATGTGCAGAGATAACGGGAATCTCACTGCTTCCCTGAGCAGTAAACCTCTGCACATTGCGCAGCCTCGCAGACCTTCGGGGCCGCTGAGCTGGAGAGTCTGCGGCAGGCCAGGAATGGGAGACCGCTTCACTCCTTGTAACAGGAGAACCACTAGGTGTCACCCTTCTGCTGCCTCTCTGAGAAGGTATCTCCTGCACACTGCGCAGTCTGGCAGACCTTCGGCGCTGCTGAGCAGGAGTGCTCGTGGCAGGCAAGGAATGGGAGACTGCCTCAGTCCTTGCCTCAGGAGAGCCACGAGATGTAACAGCTCCCCCTGGGCATGTTCTGTGCAGACATGGCCACGCACAGTGCACACTGACACTGCTGTATGTACATTACAGAAGAGGCTGGGGATACACAGCAAAAGGAGGGCATTCAGCTCTATTGGGGTATACAGCACTGGCGTGGAGGGGACATAAACCTCTCGGGTGGTATACAGCACTGGGATGGGGGAACATATAGCTCTGGGGGGTATAGAACACTTGGGTGGTGGGGACATACAGCTCTGGGGTTAAAGATCACTGGAGTGGGGGACAAACAGCTCTGGGGGTATACAGCACTGGGGTCAGGGGACAGACAGTTCTGGAGGGTATACAGCACTGGGGTCAGGGGACAGACAGTTATGGAGGGTATACAGCACTGATGTCAGGGTACAGACAGTTCTGAGATGGTATACAGCACTTGGGTCAGGGGACAGACAGTTCTGGGGATATACAACACTGGGGCCAGGGGACAGACTGTTCTGAGGGTATATGTAGCACCCCTGAGGCTCTGATCGCTACAGGGTACTGCAACTGAATTAAGGAGCAGTATCTGTTGTGGGCGGGGGCCCCTGCCGTTTCCCTGGGGCCCGCTCGGATCCGGATTTTCTGCTGCGGCTCGAGTGGTACCCGGACCCGGGCTCGCACGGCCGCCCGTCCTCAAAACCGTCGGAAAAGGGGGTTATGTACAGGGGGAATTGTCTGTGATGCCACCCGTGGGTTGTGGTGAGGGATGGTGACACCGCCGCTGCCTGGTGATAGGGCGCCCGGGGCTGGTGGAACGGGGCAGCTAGATGGGATTCCCTCCACGGGTAGGGGAGATGTAGTCCCGGGACCCTGAGTCCTTACACGGGAGTGATGGCTGCGGACGTGGCACGCCGGATTGGACCGGGGGTCAATGGTGTACTCAAGTTCAGTAATTTCACACAAGTCCAGTGGTAAACCAAGTTGCCAGTGACCGGCAGCTGTTGGAGGATGTATTCAGGTCCCATACCCTGGTTAGTGAACAGGTGTCTCTTCCTCCTGCACGTTGTGTTTGTCTCTCCTGTTGGACGACTTTGCATGGAACGGAGAAGTCCACTCCCTGTTTTGTATGTATTTGGGAGCTGTGCCCTCGAAATCTGACCCTTGGGATCTCTGTGCGTTCTGACGGAAACCCTATCCCCCGCGTTGGGCTTCCGTTTCGCTCTCTGGGCTTCAGGAGAACAAGGCCTGAAACCTCGTCCTCTGCTGGTTAATTAATACAGGGGCTTGCGACCTTCCTCGTCCTAGGGTCAAGGCACCCCGTCTGTGCACGGCCTCTGGATCGGACTCCCGCTGTCGGCACCGGCGGGCTACGACCCTGTCTCGGTCCACTTAAGGCTTCCCGTGAGCGGCTCTCCGTCGCCTGTGGCCCTGCTCACTGTCTGCCATCTAGCCAGGTAGTCCAAGGGCCCCTACCCCCTGACTACACTTCTCTGTCAGCTCAGCTCCACTACAACTCCTCCACACTTCAACTGTCAGCTTCAACGGTTAACTCTGTTCTGTTCAAACTCCAAACTTCATCTCTGTGTTCTCACCTCTGACACCTCAGGACCCCTAGGTCGTCATTCTCATCTGCCTAATCCTGCTCACTGGTGTGCCCTTATTATCATGAGGGGGTGGCTAGGCTTTTATGGCTGTGTGTTGTATCTGAGTGTGGGTTTCTGGTGGTAACAAGGAGGCTGTACACTTTTGTGACTACCTGGTTTTGCCAGGGCGTCACACTCTCTCTTGGTTGAATACAGCCTGTCCGCGGGCTGTCCGGCCACTGACGTTTATTTTTGCAGCAATTGAAAGCAGAAAAAGAGGTAACAAACATATAAAACATTGTAAACTTTCATCCCATGCGACTCTACTGCAGGCCCTTCCTCCAACCAACCTCTCCAGAGGCGTTGCAGCCCTAGTGGTGAGGTAACAAGAAGGTAGATGGGGGTTATTTACAAGGCCCAAGAAAGTTTTTGGGTGGCTTCGCCAGTCCTGAAGCCATGGTCCATTTTTACCTTTAAAACAGGGGGGAAAACATCAGTAAACTTGTAGAAGGGTAGCCGGAATCCACTACCTACTCCTTATTAGAGTTGAGCGCGGTTCGCGGTTCGTGGTTCTCCAGTTCTAGGCTCGAGTGATTTTGGGGGCTGTTCGAGATCGAACTAGAACTCGAGCTTTTTGCAAAAGCTCGATAGTTCTAGATACGTTCGAGAACAGTTCTAGCAGCAAAAAGCAGGGCTTTTTACAGCTACAGTGTGCAGGAGCCATCGCTGGCAGCCTGCCAGAAGCTGGTAACCAAGATAAACATCGGGTATCCAAGCAAAGCGCTTTGGTTAGTTACCCGATGTTTATCTTAGTTACGTGCAGGAAGCCCACACTTCCCCGCTCAGCTCGCTCCGCCCCCTCCTGCCCGCGGCATGTACACATACACACACACACACACACGCACACGCACACACACGCACACACACACACACACACTCTGCACACACACTCTGCACACATGGTCCCGCTCGGCTTACCTGCGGTGATGAAGTCCCGCCATCCCGACCTCAGCGCTGTCACTTTCCTCCATGGCCGCCGCTTGTCACATCACCTCTCGCTTCCGACCCGAGACTGACTAGCGGTGACGTCACGGACCTCTCGCGATACTTGGTGTGAAGGCGCCGGTCATTGAACTCAGTGACAGGGGCTGTCAGTGTGCTGGAGATCAGCGCAGGTAATGTACCTCGCTGACAGCAGCACTTGTCATCCCCTGCAGTGACCTGGGCTGACCCATTGATGTTAGCTCAGGTCACTGCATTGCTCTCCCAGCCAATGGGGAACATCCTGCTCTTCATTGACTGGGACAGTGTGGATCGTCATGGCAACCCCTTGGATTACACCAGACCTGGATTTGTTTTTCATTCTAATAAATTGGTTAAAGAGGGAATGTTTTGGGGAGTGTTTTTTCAAATAAAAATATGTTTGTCGTCTATTTTTTTTTATTACTGACTGGGTTGGTGATGTCGGGTATCTGATAGACGCCTGACCTCACCAACCCCAGGGCTTGATGCCAGGTGACATTACACATCTGGTATTAACCCCATATATTACCCCGTTTGCCACCGCACCAGGGCGCGGGATGAGCTGGGGCGAAGCACCAGGATTGGCGCATCTAATGGATGCGCCACTTCTGGGGCGGCTGCGGCCTGCTATTTTTAGGCTGGGGAGAGTCCAATAACCATGGACCTCCCTAGTCTGAGAATATCAGGCCCCAGCTGTCTGCTTTACCTTGGCTGGTGATCCAATTTTGAAGGACCCCTACGTGTTTTTTTTTTTAAAATTATTTATTTAATTTAAAATAACAGCGTGGGGTGCCCTCAGTTTTGGATTACCAGCCAAGGTGAGGTTGCCAGCTGTGGTCTGCAGGCTGCAGCCGTCTGCTTTACCCTAGCTGGCTACAAAACTAGGGGGAACCCTACGTCATATTTTTTTCATTTTTTTGGCTAAATACAAAGCTAAGCACCCCTTAGTGCCACATGAAAGGCACCAAAGGGTGCTCCACTTTTTCTCCACTTTTCTCCACTTTCTCTCCACTTTTTCTCCACTTTTTCTCCACTTTTTCTCTCCACTTTTTCTCTCCACATTTTCTCCACTTTTTCTCCACTTTTTCTCCATTTTTTCTCCACTTTTTCTCCACTTTTTCTCCACTTTTTCTCCACTTTTTCTCCACTTTTTTCTCCACTTTTTCTCTCCACATTTTCTCCACTTTTTCTCCATTTTTTCTCCACTTTTTCTCCATTTTTTTCTCTACTTTTTCTCCACTTTTTCTCCACTTTTTCTCCACTTTCTCTCCACTTTTTCTCCACTTTTTCTCCACTATTTCTCCATTTTTTTTCTCCACTTTTTCTCCATTTTTTCTCCATTTTTTCTCCACTTTTTCTCCACTTTTTCTCCATTTTTTTCTCCACCTTTTCTCCACTTTTTCTCCATTTTTTCTCCACTTTTTCTCCACTTTTTCTCTCCACTTTTTCTCCATTTTTTCTCCACTTTTTCTCCACTTTTTCTCCACTTTTTTCTCCACTTTTTCTCCACTTTTTCTCCATTTTTTTCTCCATTTTTTCTCCACTTTTTCTCCACTTTTTATCCATTTTTTCTCCACTTTTTCTCCATTTTTTTCTCCACTTTTTCTCCACTTTTTTCTCCACTTTTTCTCCATTTTTTCTCCACTTTTTCTCCACTTTTTATCCATTTTTTCTCCACTTTTTCTCCATTTTTTTCTCCATTTTTTCTCCACTTTTTCTCCACTTTTTCTCCACTTTTTCTCCACTTTTTCTCCACTTTTTTCTCCACTTTTTTTCCATTTTTTTCTCCACTTTTTCTCCACTTTTTCTCCACTTTTTCTCCACTTTTTCTCCACTTTTTTCTCCACTTTTTCTCCATTTTTTTCTCCACTTTTTCTCCACTTTTTCTCCACTTTTTCTCCACTTTTTCTCCATTTTTTTCTCCACTTTTTCTCCACTTTTTCTCCATTCTTTTTCTATGGTCGGTCTACCCATTAGCTCTACAATGCATACTGGAGCTCTACACCTACTGCACATGTTACTTTATGATTGACATCTCTTTCGTACCAGAGCTATCTAAGCCTACTCTGACCCCATATTTGTCGTTACTATATTGTCCTTGTACTGTATTATGACATTTGTATCATGTGTTTCATTTCTTGCTGTGTTGCAATTTTTTTGCTGCATCCCAATTGTACCTCTATATTGTTCGAGTTTATGTTATTGTTCTCTCACTCTTATGTGATACTGATTATTGTCATTTTTCATGATTACATGCAGATAAGTCCAATCTGACGAAGGCTCAGGCCGAAACGTCATTTGCAACTTGTTTTGGACAAAAACATATATGCTTATGAAACATTTTTTTTTTCTTAATACGGACCAATAAAGAGTGATTTTGCATTACTATCCGTTGACTTACTGACTTAGTCTGGGAGATTTAGAGTGCCGAGGTTACTCACTAATTTTATCTATTATTACCTCTGAGCACCTATATACCAGTGAGCAGAGCTTCCTCTACAGTAGTTCTCCTGATTAGGCATGCCCTTACCTCATGAGCAGGGCATTGCAGCTTTGGTAGCAACCATTACGACATGGACTCTGCTGCTGTGGACCCGAGAAGAGTGAGTGCAGATTCATTGCACCCACACTCCTCACATGAAGGGTTCGCACTCCTAGAAAATGGGGGATACGTTCCCTGAGTGTCTCCCCCCCACATTCTAGACGGTCCAGAGTCGTCGTGGGACCCCTTTATTTTTTTTCTTACAATAAATTGGTGAAAGAGGAAATGTTTTGGGGACTGTTTTTTCAAATAAATTTCTTTTGTCGATTTTTTTTTTTTGTTAGTACTGACAGTTTATGATGTTGGGTATCTAATAGACGCCATGACATCACAAACTGCTGGGCTTGATCTCAGGTGACTTTACAGCTAGTATCAACCCGATTTATTACCCCGTTTGCCACCGCACCAGGGCACGGGATGAGCTGGGGTGAAGCGCCAGGATTGGCGCATCTAGTGTATGCGCCACGTCTGGGGTGCCTGCGGCCTGCTATTTTTAGGCTGTGAAGGCCCAATAACTATGGACCTTCCCACCCTGAGAATACCAGACCACAGCTGTCCACTTTACCTTGGCTGGTGATCCAATTTGGGGGGGACCCTACTTTTATTGTGTAATTATTAATATTTATAAAATAATTATAAAAAAGAGCCTGAGGGAACCTCCACATTGGATCCCCAACCACGGTAAAGCTGCCAGCTGTGGTTTTCAGGCTACAGCCGTCTGCTTTACCCTAGCTGGCTATCAAAAATGGGGGGACCCAACGTCATTTTTTTTTTTTAACTATTTTTTAAATAGAAAAAATTAATGGGCTTCCCTGTATTTTGATTGCCAACCAAGGTAACGGCAGGCAGATGGGGGTGGCAACCCATAGCTGTCTGCTTTATCTGCGCTGAGAATCAAAAATACCGCGGAGCGCTACGTCATTTTTTTAAAGATTTATTTTTACAGCACTGTGATGTCCAGCAATCAAAATACAGGGAAGCCCATTTTATTTTTAGTTATTTAAATAAATAATTAAAAAAAATATATATGGGCTCCCGCTGCATTTTTTGTATTGCTAGCTAAGGGTAATCCAAGCAGCTACTGGCTGCTAACCCCCACTGCTTGGTGTTACCTTCACTGGCAATGGAAAATCCAGGGAAGCTGCAACAGGGGACGGTCCCTAGAAACAGAAGGAGTGAAAAATCATCTCTAACAGTAAAAACCGAGACCCAGGGAAAGTTGCAAACTCCCCGGGCCACAGCCCACAGCAGAACCTCTAGAAAGGGGGCAAGTAACTGACAGGCGAGCTCCCAGCCTGGAGGCTGTAGTGGAGGCCGAGCAGGTTCATCCTAAAAGAGCTAGGCTTAAGGAGACAGCTGAAGACAGAGACACTTTAGAGAGAAGGGTACCGGCTTTCCTTCCAGAAATTACCCAGGATCGGCGGAGGTCCCTGACAGTGAGTCTCAGCAGTCCGGAGGCACCAGTGTGCTTAAGCCCAGGAAGTGTGAGTAAAGATCTTGGAATTGCACCCTCTGGTGTTGTCTCAGTCATTGTCGCCTGCATAGACTTTCACCACACCATAGACTCTCACGAGCACCAACTGTGCCCCGGGGTACCGCTCCACCTGTGGGGAGCAGTACCATCTTTGCTGCCGTTCCATCACCCCGGAGGCCTCATACAGCAGCGGCGGCTTAATAGCCGCATACCACAGGTGGCGTCACGAACACAAACTTTATTCACCCCCAACACTGCAGCCATATTTAATTGACACCCACCAGGGCCACGGAGTCGGGCCCCGCCACCACTGAAGACCCCCGGATTAGTCCGGCCCGGCACCGGGTGTCCCATAGCCCTGGGGTGGGCGAGTCAACTTTGGCGTCATGAACAGGATCTCGTGCGCGGTCCCACCGGGTACTGTGTGCCTTAAAGAACCATGAAATAGCCTGTGTTTTACTGTGAGAAACTGCCGCCATTGAAGCCACTGAGCGCGGGAAGAAGGGGGGCGTGCCTGCAGAAAGAGCGCGAAAAAGAAGCCCCGCCCCCTTGTCTAAGAAAGGAGCGCGAAGCAGTGCCCGCTATGGAGAGCGGAGGAAGAAGATATGGCACTTAGAAAAGCTGGCTGGCTGGCAGAACGAGTCTAAATGCCAGACCAGCAGATAAAGAAAATGTACCTGATCGCAAGCGGAGTGGTGCCGGCCGTGATGGGCTGGGCACCAGTCTGGTGCCAGATGCTGGTGCAGCCTCCGGCCCCGCCTCCGAGAGGGGAAAGGGTGCAGCCGAGTGGTGTGGTCGAGCACCCAAGCAGTGTAGCAGTGAGCGTTCCCCAGGTCAGCAGCATGGCGGAGAAGCCGCAGAAGTGCACACCAGGGACCCGGGAAATGGATCCTGAGCTGGACCTACTCCGGGAGGAGATGAAGATCCTGGCCCGGAGGCTGAGCACCATGCAGACGGAGGTGGACCGGCGGAGAGAAAACCGGATGGCGCCTAGGGACGTGGGCCACAGGATGGAGGCTGCTGAGCAGCGCTCGGGTGAGCTATAGACTGCCCTGACCCGTCCGGACCCGCGGCCCTACCAAGCGCCAACGCCCAGCCCCTCCACAGCCCTGCTAGACTTCCTCGCCAGCCCCGCCGAAGCCCCAGGGGACGCCGGAAACCTGCCAGAGGGCCCTGAAGATGGCGCCTAGTGCCACCTGGGCTGCGAGCCACTGGTGGGCCACCTGCCGAGTCCCCCTGTTAGCCTCCTGGGAACCACATCACCGGGAGCGAGCTGGGATGCCACTCCGGTCCGTGATCTGGGACTGGCCCGGCCCCTGCGCCCTGCCGAAACCCCGCTGGCGAAAGGGATAGCCTGCGCCCGCCAAGTGGAGCTGTTCCAGCAGGAGAGGGAGCTCCTAGAGGAGAAGCGAAGGGTCGTGGAGGCGTCCAATTTGACCTCCAAGGCGCAGATCCGGAAGGCCCGCAAGGGATCCCAGGGCCCAGTGAGAAGGGGCCAAGTGATTGACTTCAGGCAGACGGTGGGCTGGGGCTTTATCCGGGAGCCCGGCCTGGGCAAGGATGTCTTTGTCTCCCGCCGCGACATTGAGGAGCACTTGACCAAGGGCCACCCAGGGCACGATGTCCAGCCCGGCGACCAGGTGGAGTACACACGGCTGATGGGGAGCCATGGCTGGTATGCCCTGAGTGTTCATGTCCTGCGGGAGGAGGAGACCCCAGAAGAACCGGAGTGGCGCCGCACTATGCCAGCGTGCTGCTGGTGCTGTGTGGTGGCTGCTGTTGTGGTGGTGTGGTGTCGGTGGGGCGGCGCGGCCTGGAGCCTTGGGGGCTGTGAGGCACCAGGTCGCCCGCCTTGCTGGCGCTTTGTCGCTGCGGCGGTGGTCGGTGCACGGTGCCACACAAAAAGGTCAGGTTAGGGACCCACTCAAGAGTTTTGCCGTGACGTGGCAGTGGGCTTAATACAATCTGATCAGAATGGTAACAAAAGAACCTCATGTTCTATTTAATTTTTTGCCTAGCGGCTTTTAGATCATTGTATTTTTGGGATGTGCGATCCATGTCTTTTTCTTCATAGTATGGTATTTATATCAGTCTATCCCCCTCTTTTTTTGCTTGGATCTGCACTCTCCCCATTTGGCACAGGTGATTTTAATCAGCAGGAGACTGCAAGAGGGGTCAGCCTTCTTTTTGCTCCCAGTTCACATATGGGAGCCAGTGGGAGGTGAGTGCATAGCTCCTCTCACTGTGTGCTGGTGCTGTGTGGTGGCTGCTGTTGTGGTGGTGTGGTGTCGGTGGGGCGGCGCGGCCTGGAGCCTTGGGGGCTTTGCCTTGCAGCATGGGTGCTGTGAGGCACCAGGTCGCCCGCCTTGCTGGCGCTTTGTCGCTGCGGCGGTGGTCGGTGCACGGTGCCACACAAAAAGGTCAGGTTAGGGACCCACCCAAGAGGTTTGCCGTGACGTGGCAGTGGGCTTAATACAATCTGATCAGAATGGTAACAAAAGAACCTCATGTTCTATTTAATTTTTTGCCTAGCGGCTTTTAGATCATTGTATTTTTGGGATGTGCGATCCATGTCTTTTTCTTCATAGTATGGTATTTATGGCACTTAGAAAAGCTGGCTGGCTGGCAGAACGAGTCTAAATGCCAGACCAGCAGATAAAGAAAATGTACCTGATCGCAAGCGGAGCGGTGCCGGCCGTGATGGGCTGGGCGCCAGTCTGGTGCCAGATGCTGGTGCAGCCTCCGGCCCCGCCTCCGAGAGGGGAAAGGGTGCAGCCGAGTGGTGTGGTCGAGCACCCGAGCAGTGTAGCAGTGAGCGTTCCCCAGGTCAGCAGCATGGCGGAGAAGCCGCAGAAGTGCACACCAGGGACCCGGGAAATGGATCCTGAGCTGGACCTACTCCGGGAAGAGATGAAGATCCTGGCCCGGAGGCTGAGCACCATGCAGACGGAGGTGGACCGGCGGAGAGAAAACCGGATGGCGCCTGGAGACGTGGGCCACAGGATGGAAGCCGCTGAGCAGCGCTCGGGTGAGCTATATACTGCCCTGACCCGTCCGGACCCGCGGCCCTACCAAGCGCCAACGCCCAGCCCCTCCACAGCCCTGCTAGACTTCCTCGCCAGCCCCGCCGAAGCCCCAGGGGACGCCGGAAACCTGCCAGAGGGCCCCGAAGATGGCGCCTAGTGTCACCTGGGCCCCGAGCCACTGGTGGGCCACCTGCCGAGTCCCCCTGTTTGCCTCCTGGGAACCACATCACCGGGAGCGAGCTGGGATGCCACTCCGATCCGTGATCTGGGACTGGACCGGCCCCTGCGCCCTGCCGAAACCCCGATGGCGAAAGGGATAGCCTGCGCCCGCCAAGTGGAGCTGTTCCAGCAGGAGAGGGAGCTCCGGGAGGAGAAGCGGAGGGTCGTGGAGGCGTCCAATTTGGCCTCCAAGGCGCAGATCCGGAAGGCCCGCAAGGGATCCCAGGGCCCAGTGAGAAGGGGCCAAGTGATTGACTTCAGGCAGACGGTGGGCTGGGGCTTTATCCGGGAGCCCGGCCTGGGCAAGGATGTCTTTGTCTCCCGCCGCGACATTGAGGAGCACTTGACCAAGGGCCACCCAGGGCACGATGTCCAGCCCGGCGACCAGGTGGAGTACACACGGCTGATGGGGAGCCGTGGCTGGTATGCCCTGAGTGTTCATGTCCTGCGGGAGGAGGAGACCCCAGAAGAACCGGAGTGGCGCCGCACTATGCCAGCGTGCTGCTGGTGCTGTGTGGTGGCTGCTGTTGTGATGGTGTGGTGTCGGTGGGGCGGCGCGGCCTGGAGCCTTGGGGGCTTTGCCTTGCAGCATGGGTGCTGTGAGGCACCAGGTCGCCCGCCTTGCTGGCGCTTTGTCGCTGCGGCGGTGGTCGGTGCACGGTGCCACACAAAAAGGTCAGGTTAGGGACCCACTCAAGAGTTTTGCCGTGACGTGGCAGTGGGCTTAATACAATCTGATCAGAATGGTAACAAAAGAACCTCATGTTCTATTTAATTTTTTGCCTAGCGGCTTTTAGATCATTGTATTTTTGGGATGTGCGATCCATGTCTTTTTCTTCATAGTATGGTATTTATATCAGTCTATCCCCCTCTTTTTTTGCTTGGATCTGCACTCTCCCCATTTGGCACAGGTGATTTTAATCAGCAGGAGACTGCAAGAGGGGTCAGCCTTCTTTTTGCTCCCAGTTCACATATGGGAGCCAGTGGGAGGTGAGTGCACAGCTCCTCTCACTGTGTGCTGGTGCTGTGTGGTGGCTGCTGTTGTGGTGGTGTGGTGTCGGTGGGGCGGCGCGGCCTGGAGCCTTGGGGGCTTTGCCTTGCAGCATGGGTGCTGTGAGGCACCAGGTCGCCCGCCTTGCTGGCGCTTTGTCGCTGCGGCGGTGGTCGGTGCACGGTGCCACACAAAAAGGTCAGGTTAAAGAACCCACTCAAGAGGTTTGCCGTGACGTGGCAGTGGGCTTAATACAATCTGATCAGAATGGTAACAAAAGAACCTCATGTTCTATTTAATTTTTTGCCTAGCGGCTTTTAGATCATTGTATTTTTGGGATGTGCGATCCATGTCTTTTTCTTCATAGTATGGTATTTATGGCACTTAGAAAAGCTGGCTGGCTGGCAGAACGAGTCTAAATGCCAGACCAGCAGATAAAGAAAATGTACCTAATCGCAAGCGGAGCGGTGCCGGCCGTGATGGGCTGGGCGCCAGTCTGGTGCCAGATGCTGGTGCAGCCTCCGGCCCCGCCTCCGAGAGGGGAAAGGGTGCAGCCGAGTGGTGTGGTCGAGCACCCGAGCAGTGTAGCAGTGAGCGTTCCCCAGGTCAGCAGCATGGCGGAGAAGCCGCAGAAGTGCACACCAGGGACCCGGGAAATGGATCCTGAGCTGGACCTACTCCGGGAGGAGATGAAGATCCTGGCCCGGAGGCTGAGCACCATGCAGACGGAGGTGGACCGGCGGAGAGAAAACTGGATGGCGCCTGGAGACGTGGGCCACAGGATGGAAGCCGCTGAGCAGCGCTCGGGTGAGCTATATACTGCCCTGACCCGTCCGGACCCGCGGCCCTACCAAGCGCCAATGCCCAGCCCCTCCACAGCCCTGCTAGACTTCCTCGCCAGCCCCGCCGAAGCCCCAGGGGACGCCGGAAACCTGCCAGAGGGCCCCGAAGATGGCGCCTAGTGTCACCTGGGCCCCGAGCCACTGGTGGGCCACCTGCCGAGTCCCCCTGTTTTCCTCCTGGGAACCACATCACCGGGAGCGAGCTGGGATGCCACTCCGATCCGTGATCTGGGACTGGCCCGGCCCCTGCGCCCTGCCGAAACCCCGATGGTGAAAGGGATAGCCTGCGCCCGCCAAGTGGAGCTGTTCCAGCAGGAGAGGGAGCTCCGGGAGGAGAAGCGGAGGGTCGTGGAGGCGTCCAATTTGGCCTCCAAGGCGCAGATCCGGAAGGCCCGCAAGGGATCCCAGGGCCCAGTGAGAAGGGGCCAAGTGATTGACTTCAGGCAGACGGTGGGCTGGGGCTTTATCCGGGAGCCCGGCCTGGGCAAGGATGTCTTTGTCTCCCGCCGCGACATTGAGGAGCACTTGACCAAGGGCCACCCAGGGTACGATGTCCAGCCCGGCGACCAGGTGGAGTACACACGGCTGATGGGGAGCCGTGGCTGGTATGCCCTGAGTGTTCATGTCCTGCGGGAGGAGGAGACCCCAGAAGAACCGGAGTGGAGCCGCACTATGCCAGCGTGCAGTACCGCCCCCGCCAGCAGCACTACCTCAGAGCAGGCCCAGGCCGCAGAACTTTGCAGCAGGCCTGCTACAGCCACTCAGGAGACGCAGACCAGGATCTCCATGGCCTACATGCTGCCTAGGGCCCTGTCAAAGCGGGACCCCAAGGACCCCAGCACTGAAGAGTGAAAAGAATGAAGATGTAGCAGAACTGTATATAGCCCCTGTCTTCCCCTCATCCCTTTGTGAAGATGTCCCTTTTGTTTGCCCTCATGTTCTTTTTGAAGATGACACCCTACCCTGCCTTACTGCCCCGTGTACTTTTTGAAGATATCACCCCTCATGTGTATGTGTTACCGGGCCACTAGACTGGAATGTGGTCCCCGGTGACTGTGAATGTATAATGTGTCCTGTGTTACCAGGCCACTGGACTTAGTGGCGGGTATGTCGCCGTTGTAGTATAAAAAGTTGAACGAACTGCCAGGCTACTGGACTTGTTGTAGCCAAGATGTATATAGTTGCACCTGTTGTGCCCCCTACCAGAGTTATGGTGGAAGTGCAAAACCGTGCAATGGACTGGAAGTGCACACTTAGAGTTTTTCTTTATAAGAATGTTTGAAACGTTAAAAGTACCTGTGCCTCCCATAAAGGGAAGAAAAATTTTATTGTTTTATGTTATGCATAACAAAAATTTTGCAATTCCTTCCACATTTTTCTGTTGTTTTTCAGCCCGAGGACGTGCTGGGATTCGCTGTGGGGGAATGTGGCACCCCTGAGGCTTCCGTCGCCACAGGAACATTGCACCCCATCCAGCGGTGTGATGTACCATTTTGGGTAAGGAAAGGAGTGAACGCCGGTCCCCAGGCAAATCTACACTACACCCATTGTTAGGTACACACTGGGACCAGGGACAGTGGCAGAAACCTTCCCATGCTGCATGCTGGAAGGGGCCGTAAGACCCATCCCTGCTCCTATAGGGTACAGATTAGCAACTGGGGAGGTGGGAGGAGTCACCAGAGAGCAGACAGGGAAAGGAAGGTCAAGTTTAGTGAGATAGAGAGAGAGAGGGAGGAGGAGGTCTGCGGGAGGCAGACAAGAAGGAGAAGAAGAAAGAAAGCTCTAGTCAGACAGGAGCTAAGAGAAGAAAGTGACGCTTCCTGGTGAAGACCCTGGGACTCAGAGGGTCCAGGTGACACCAAGCAGGGAACGAAGGGATTCCAGGGCCCCGGATAGCTTTTGAGCAGTGGTGGCCTGTTCCTCAAGAACATCGGTGGAGGGATCAAGCTGCAACAGGGGACGGTCCCTAGAAACAGAAGGAGTGAAAAATCATCTCTAACAGTAAAAACCGAGGCCCAGGGAAAGTTGCAAACTCCCCGGGCCACAGCCCACAGCAGAACCTCTAGAAAGGGGGCAAGTAACCGACAGGCGAGCTCCCAGCCTGGAGGCTGTAGTGGAGGCCGAGCAGGTTCATCCTAAAAGAGCTAGGCTTAAGGAGACAGCTGAAGACAGAGACACTTTAGAGAGAAGGGTACCGGCTTTCCTTCCAGAAATTACCCAGGATCGGCGGAGGTCCCTGACAGTGAGTCTCAGCAGTCTGGAGGCACCAGTGTGCTTAAGCCCAGGAAGTGTGAGTAAAGATCTTGGAATTGCACCCTCTGGTCTTGTCTCAGTCATTGTCGCCTGCATAGATTTTCACCACACCATAGACTCTCATGAGCACCAACTGTGCCCCAGGGTACCGCTCCACCTGTGGGAAGCAGTACCATCTTTGCTGCCGTTCCATCACCCCGGAGGCCTCATACAGCAGCGGCGGCTTAATAGCCGCATACCACAGGTGGCGTCAGGAACACGAACTTTATTCACCCCCAACACTGCAGCCATATTTAATTGACACCCACCAGGGCCATGGAGTCGGGCCCCGCCACCACTGACGACCCCCGGACTAGTCCGGCCCGGCACCGGGTGTCCCATAGCCCTGGGGTGGGCGAGTCACTGACAGGAGCGGCGGTGTCTGCTGCTGCTCCAGTCACCTTCATGAAGCAGAGCTGGAAGCGACGCTGGACCATCCTGGATTACGCCGGACATGGAGGGCTTTTTGGGGCTGATTAAATTGGTGAACCAGGGAATGTGTTTGTGTTTTTTATTTTTAATAAAGGATTTGTTCGGGTGTGTGTGTTTATTTACTGAAACTTACAGATTAATCATGGAAGGTATCTCGGGGAGACGCCTGACATGATTAATCTAGGATTTAGTGGCAGCTATGGGCTGCCATTAACTCTTTATTACCCCGATTTGCCAACGCACCAGGGCAAATCGGGAAGAGCCGGGTACAGTCCCAGAACAGTCGCATCTAATGGATGTGGCCATTCTGGGCGGCTGCTGACTGATATTGTTAGGCTGGGGGGCTCCCCATAACGTGGAGCTCCCCATCCTGAGAATACCAGCCTTCAGCCGTATGGCTTTATCTGGCTGGTATTAAAATTGGGGGGGACCGCACGCCGGTTTTTTAAATTATTTATTTATTTATTTCAATAGTCCTGAGAAGGACTTCTGGTCAAACTGTTTGCAGTCCTGCTCCGGAACTAACTTTAAAGGGCCACAAACCTTTCCCTGAAGCAGCAACACTCTCCCTGCACTGACTGTCTGGATGGCTGTGTGCAGAGCACAGCGCGCCCGCCGGTATAAAAGCTCGGTCACGCTGTGCGGGCCGGCCAATCACTGCAATTCCACAACTAACAGGGCTGTGGCATTGCAGTGGTCTGCCAGCCAATCCCTGCATGAGGGCTGGCTCTCAAAAGAGCGCCAACATGCAGGGATGAAGACCATGAGTACAGCACGAGTATCGCGACATTACTCGGTACCCGCCGAGTAGCCCAAGTACAGTGATACTCGTGCAAGTACCGAGTAGTGACAAGCGTACTCGCTCATCACTACTTCTCACACATCCCATTGGTTTGGGCATGGTATGGTGTGGTACGGATCTTCCTGCATCCGTATAGACTGCAGAACTCCTTGAAGATCTCTGCTTCAAAGGCAGGGCCTTGATTTGTAAGTACCTTCTCTGGGTAGCCATGCGGCCGGCAGAAATGTGCCTGGAAAACCCTCTCTGCCGTGCGAGCTGTTAAATCCTTGACAGGTACCACGACCATAAATCTTGAGTAGTGGTCCACTATTGTGAGAGCATACGTATACCCGCTTCTACTTGGTGTGAGCTTGACGTGGTCCAAAGTGACAAGTTCCAACGGCTGGTTAGTAACGATTGGCTGCAACGGGGCCTTCTGACTGGTACCATCCTTTCTTCTTAGCACACAGGGACCACAATCCCGACACCATGTTTCGATGGATTCTTTCATTCCAGCCCAGTAGAAGCGTTCTCGTAGCATCATCTCCAATTTCTTCCAGCCAAAGTGTCCAGCTCCATCATGGTAAGCTTCCAGGACCACCGGTACGTATGCCTGAGGTACTACTTCAACCTGGCAGATCCTCTCATGCGTCTTGGGATTAATCAGCCCTTTTGTACAGCTTGCCTCTTTGTAAGTATAACCGGCCCCTCTCTTTCCACAGCCTCTGTGCCTCCGCCGGGGCAGTGGGCTCCAACCTGGAATCAGCCTGGGAAATCAGCGTCTTGATCAATCGGACTGCAGGATCTCTATCTTGGGCCTTCTGCCAACAATGATTGGGTGACGGGTTGAATGCTACTTCCTGCTGATCGCTGTAAGGTCGGGTATTTTCCATACCGGCAGGTTGATGGAATGCAGGCAGTTCAATTTCTTCCAACTCATCTTCATCCACCCCACCATCAGGCAGATGTGGCATCCTGGAAAACGCATCGGTGTTGGTATTCTTCCGACCGGCTCTGTAGTTTATGGTGAAATCATAGTTTGCCAACCGGGCTACTGACTGCTGTTCCAAGGCTCCAAGCTTCGCTGTGTCCAGATGGGTTAAAGGGTTGTTGTCCGTATACGCAATGAACTTTGCAGAAGCCAGGTAATGCTTAAATCTTTCCGTCACCACCCAGACGAGTGGAAGGAACTCCAGCTTAAAAGAACTGTAATTTTCAGGGTTCCTCTCTTTCCACAGCCTCTGTGCCTCCGCCGGGGCAGTGGGCTCCAACCTGGAATCAGCCTGGGAAATCAGCGTCTTGATCAATCGGACTGCAGGATCTCTATCTTGGGCCTTCTGCCAACAATGATTGGGTGACTAGTGATGAGCGAGCATGCTTGTCACTACTCGGTACTCGCACGAGTATCGCTGTACTCGGGCTGCTCGTCGGGGACCGAGTAATCTCGCGATACTCGTGCTGTACTCGTGGTCTTCATTTCTGCATGTTGGCGCTCTTTTGAGAGCCAGCCCTCATGCAGGGATTGGCTGGCAGACCACTGCAATGCCACAGCCCTGTTAGTTGTGGAATTGCAGTGATTGGCCGGCCTGCACAGCGTGACCGAGCCTTTATATCGGCCGGCGCGCTGTGCTCTGCTCACAGCTATCCAGACAGTGAGTGCAGGGAGAGTGTCGCTGATTCAGGGAAAGCTTTGCGGCCCTTTATAGCTTTTTCAGTTGCAGGGCTGCAAACAGTGTGACCAAAAGTCCTTCTCAGGACTATTCTAGTTGTATACAGGCAGGCAGGGTATAGCCAGGTCGGAGTACAGTAGCAGAGTCCTTCTCAGGACTACTGTTGCTATATACAGGCAGGGTATAGCCAGGTCTGAATACAGGCTAGTGACCAAAAGAGTCCTTGTCAGGACTATTGTACCAGTATACAGGCAGGCAGGCAGGCAGGGTAGTGGTGACCGTATACCAGCCTTCATCATATCTGGGGCTGGTGTACACAGTGTAAAACAGTCCAGATAGTGTCTGACTTGTCTGTAATTGTCGCTCCCCAAAAAAACCTGTTAGGTTCTTATTGCGTCCGTGCTTGGTTTTTAAAACCGCACGTGTGTGCCTGTTGGTGGCAGCGTACAGGTGCACTTGTGTGCAATTTCCACACACTTTGATATAACGCACAAGTAGTGAATATACACGTCAGCAGTGCACAGCATTGCAAAATGCGCAAGGGCATTGGCAAGGAACAAGGAAGTGGACGTGATGGTGGTGCAGGCAGAGGCCGAGGTCGTGGGCAAGCTCTAATTTCGCCACAACAAAGGGCCACATCTAGTCGCTCGCACGTCCTGTCCCAAATTCTTGGGGACCGCAGCAGTACACCGCTCTTGAACCAAGACCAGTGTCAACAGGTTGTTAGTTGGATAGCAGATAATGCTTCCAGTCAGATTGGCACCACCACAAACACTCTGTCTTCCACACGGTCAAGTGTCAGTAGCCGTGATACTGCACCGCACATTTCTGAACCTGATCCTCCTTCCTACCACCAGGCTGAGTACACGTCCTCCTCGGACATTAATGATCCCACACTTGGACACTCGGAAGAGCTGTTCACGTTTCCATTCACACATTCTGGCCTCTCGCCAGCTCATATTGAAGTGGGTCATGAGGAGATCGTCTGTACAGATGGCCAAATATTTGAGCAGCCACGTTCTCACGAAGTTGGCAACGTGTCTCAACAAGTGGTGGACGATGATGAGACACAATTGTCAGCAAGTCAGGAGGAGGAGCAGGGTGCGGAAGAGGAAGACGGCGTGGTGGATGATCCAGTAACTGACCCAACCTGGCAGGAGGATATGCAGAGCGAGGACAGCAGTGCACAGGGGGAGGGAGGCGTAGCATCACAACAGGCAGTAAGAAGCAGGGTGGTGGCCCCAGGCAGAAGTCAGGCAACCGTTCCCCGGAACAACACGACGACACAAGGTGCCTGTACAAATGTTAGGTCTTCCCGAGTCTGGCAGTTTTTTAAGTTGGATCCAGATGATTCAAAAAAGGCCATTTGCAACACCTGCCGTGCCAGCATCAGCAGGGGTACCAAAACTAGCAGCCTGACCACCACCAGCATGATCAGGCACATGTCAGCCAAGCACCCGACTTTGTGGGAAGTACAACAGAGTCGAGGAGCAGTGCTTGCTGATGTCACTGCTACGTCTTCGCTGGTTGTGCATGCGAGCCAATCCTCTGTCCATGCTGCCTGCGAACAAGCCTCCTCCACTCCTGCACCTGCAGTTGCCTACGCAGAAAGAACACCATCATCAAGCACGTTCTTGTCCCAGCGCAGCGTTCAGTTATCCATTCAGCAAACCTTTGAACGCAGGCGCAAATACACTGCCAACACCCCACATGCCACAGTTCTAAATGCTAACATTTCGCGACTGCTTGCGCTGGAAATGTTGCCTTTTAGGCTGGTGGAGACTGAAGCATTCCGTGACCTGATGGCGGCAGCTGTCCCACGTTACTCGGTCCCCAGCCGCCACTATTTCTCCCGGTGTGCCGTCCCCGCGTTGCATAACCACGTGTCACAAAACATCACACGTGCCCTGAACAACGCTGTTTCACCCAAGGTCCACCTAACCACAGACACGTGGACAAGTGCTTGTGGGCAAGGCCGCTACATCTCGTTGACGGCACACTGGGTTAATATTGTGGAAGCTGGGACCCAGTCTGAGCGAGGGACGGAACACGTCCTTCCCACACCAAGGTTTGCAGGCCCTACCTCAGTCAGTGTTTCACCCACACTCTACAGCTCCGGAATGTCATGCTCTTCAGCCTCCTCCTCCTCCTGCGCATCCTCATCCACTGTGCCCTCCACACCAGTCACAAGCTGGAAGCACTGCAGCACTGCCTCGGCGAAGCGGCAACAGGCTGTGCTGAAGCTAATCTGCATAGGTGACAAACCCCACAATGCAGAAGAGCTGTGGACAGCTCTGAAACAGCAGGCAGATCACTGGCTCACACCTCTGAACCTAAAGCCAGGAAAGGTCGTGTGTGACAATGGCCGGAACCTGGTGGCGGCTTTGAGGCGAGGCCAGCTGACACATGTTCCATGCGTGGCCCATGTGCTCAACCTCGTGGTTCAGCGGTTTATAAAGTCATACCCAGAGCTGTCTGATCTACTGGTAAAAGTTCGCCGCCTGTCTGCACATTTTCGAAAGTCACCTACTGCTTCAGCCGGCCTTGCCGGCTTTCAGCGCCGTTTGCATCTTCCGGCTCACAGACTGGTGTGTGATGTCCCCACGCGTTGGAATTCAACTCTGCACATGTTGGTCAGGATATGTGAGCAGAAGAGGGCAGTTGTTGAGTACCTGCATCACCTAAGCCGTCGGGAAATGGGTCAAACTCCACACATAACACCTGAGGAGTGGAGATGGATGTCAGACCTATGTACCATCCTCCAAAACTTTGAGGACTCCACCAAGATGGTGAGTGGTGATGACGCCATTATTAGCGTCACCATACCGCTACTCTGCCTTCTAAAACGGTCTCTGCTGAAAAACAAACATGATGCATTGCAGGCGGAGCGCGATGAGTTGCAGCAAGAAACAGTAGTGGGTGTGGGTGATAACACACAGCCCAGCCTCGTCTCATCACAACGTGCAGTGGAGGACTATGACGAGGAGGAGGATGAAGACATGGAGCAACTCTCCGGCCAAATTGAGGATATGACATGCACACCAGTCATATCCTCGGTTCAGCGTGGCTGGCCAGAGGACAGGGTAGATGAGGAGGAGGAGGAGGAGGAGGAGGAGGAGGACAGCATGTTCAGTCATCTTGTTGGTCAGGCTACTGAAGTCCTGGCTGTTAAGAGTCTGGCGCACATGGCTGACTTTATGGTAAGCTGCCTGTCTCGTGACCCTCGCGTTAAGAACATCTTGGCCGACAATCATTACTGGTTGGTAACACTGTTAGACCCACGCTACAAGGAGAACTTTTTGTCTCTTATTCCCGTGGAGGAGAGGTCAACCAAAATGCAGCAGTTTCGGAAGGCCATACTCACGGAAGTAGGCAAAGCATTCCCCTCACAAAACGCTAGCGGCATAGGTCATGAATCAGTGGACAACCGAGGCGTACAGCCGAGAGAGGCACAAGTCCAATCCGCCAGAGGTAGGGGAACAGTCTTTAAGATGTGGGACAGTTTTCTCAGCCCCTCACGTACCACAGCCCCTGAGGTGCGGGGTAGTGCCACAAGAAATCCTAAGTTTGCCCAGATGCTGAAGGAGTACCTTGCAGATCGAACAACAGTACTCCGACATTCCTCTGTGCCTTATAATTATTGGGTATCCAAGCTGGACACGTGGCATGAATTGGCTCTCTACGCCTTGGAAGTCCTGGCCTGCCCTGCTGCTAGCGTTTTGTCAGAGCGTGTTTTTAGTGCCGCAGGTGGAATCATTACAGATAAACGCACCCGCCTGTCAACTGAAAATGCTGACAGGCTGACTCTGATCAAGATGAACAAGGGTTGGATTGGGCCAGACTTCACCACACCACCAGCAAATGAGAGCGGAATTTAAAGTTTGCCATGTACCTCCACTCACCCATGGGTACACACTTCTGGACTTTGGATAATCGCTGGACTCCTCCTCCTTCTCCTCATGCGCCACCATGATGATGACCGTTACAAATTGCAATACTTAGGCCTTTGTTTCAGGTATACCCCCAGTGGTAAATTTTTTCGCCCATTCTTTGCAGAATGGACATTACAACGACAGGAGACCCGCTCATTTGCAATGGGAACAATGTTTTGAGGCCCTCATGCACGTCTCTACCCAGGGACAACGTGGAGCCTCCCAATTTTTGGCTGCCCTGCCTAAGGGCTATACTATAATACACCCACTTCCTTAAAATGGACACTTAATGTTTTGAGGCCCTCATGCACGTCTCTACCCAGGGACAACGTGGAGCCTCCCAATTTTTGGCTGCCCTGCCTAAGGGCTATACTATAATACACCCACTTCCTTAAAATGGACACTTAATGTTTTGAGGCCCTCATGCACGTCTCTACCCAGGGACAACGTGGAGCCTCCCAATTTTTGGCTGCCCTGCCTAAGGGCTATACTATAATACACCCACTTCCTTAAAATGGACACTTAATGTTTTGAGGCCCTCATGCACGTCTCTACCCAGGGACAACGTGGAGCCTCCCAATTTTTGGCTGCCCTGCCTAAGGGCTATACTATAATACACCCACTTCCTTAAAATGGACACTTAATGTTTTGAGGCCCTCATGCACGTCTCTACCCAGGGACAACGTGGAGCCTCCCAATTTTTGGCTGCCCTGCCTAAGGGCTATACTATAATACACCCACTTCCTTAAAATGGACACTTAATGTTTTGAGGCCCTCATGCACGTCTCTACCCAGGGACAACGTGGAGCCTCCCAATTTTTGGCTGCCCTGCCTAAGGGCTATACTATAATACACCCACTTCCTTAAAATGGACACTTAATGTTTTGAGGCCCTCATGCACGTCTCTACCCAGGGACAACGTGGAGCCTCCCAATTTTTGGCTGCCCTGCCTAAGGGCTATACTATAATACACCCACTTCCTTAAAATGGACACTTAATGTTTTGAGGCCCTCATGCACGTCTCTACCCAGGGACAACGTGGAGCCTCCCAATTTTTGGCTGCCCTGCCTAAGGGCTATACTATAATACACCCACTTCCTTAAAATGGACACTTAATGTTTTGAGGCCCTCATGCACGTCTCTACCCAGGGACAACGTGGAGCCTCCCAATTTTTGGCTGCCCTGCCTAAGGGCTATACTATAATACACCCACTTCCTTAAAATGGACACTTAATGTTTTGAGGCCCTCATGCACGTCTCTACCCAGGGACAACGTGGAGCCTCCCAATTTTTGGCTGCCCTGCCTAAGGGCTATACTATAATACACCCACTTCCTTAAAATGGACACTTAATGTTTTGAGGCCCTCATGCACGTCTCTACCCAGGGACAATGTGGAGCCTCCCAATTTTTGGCTGCCCTGGCAAAGGGCTATACTGAAATAGACCCACTTCCTTACAATGGGCACTTCAGGTTTAAAGGCCCTCATGCACGTCTCTACCCAGGGACAACGTGGAGCCTCCCAATTTTTGGCTGCCCTGCCTAAGGGCTATACTACAATAGACCCACTTCCTTCCAATGGGCACTTCAGGTTTACAGGCCCTCATGCACGTCTGTATGCAGGGGCATTGGTGAACCTCACAATTTTGGACTGCCCTGGCAAAGGAAAATACTACAAAGACTCACTTCCTCAAAATGGGCACATTAGACTCAAGAGGCCTTCATGTACGTCTCTTCTCAGGGACATCGGAGTGCCACAAAATGTTTTCACGTAAAATCTTTCATGTATTAATCTCAAAAAGTAACATACACCAGCTCTATCTCACTATTGGGTATGTACCCTTAACATTTCCGCCATGAAAAATCATTTTGGGGTCATTTTGGAAGGTTTTCTGGTGAGTCCGTAAAAATGGCGTAAAACGCGGACAAAATTGTTCACAGCTGTGACTTTTCAGTGATAAATGCTTCAAGGGGTCTTCCCCATGCTGTTGCCATGTCATTTGAGCACTCTTCTGAGACTTTTGTGCCATTTTTAGGGTTTCTCCATGCTGCCGGGGGGTCATTTCACAAAAATACTCGGGTCTCCCATAGGATAACATTGGGCTCGTTGCTCGGCCCGAGTACACGAGTATCTTGGGATGCTCGGCCCGAGCTTCGAGCACCCGAGCTTTTTAGTACTCGCTCATCACTATGGGTGACGGGTTGAATGCTACTTCCTGCTGATCGCTGTAAGGTCGGGTATTTTCCATACCGGCAGGTTGATGGAATGCAGGCAGTTCAATTTCTTCCAACTCATCTTCATCCACCCCACCATCAGGCAGATGTGGCATCCTGGACAACGCATCGGTGTTGGTATTCTTCCGACCGGCTCTGTAGTTTATGGTGAAATCATAGTTTGCCAACCGGGCTACTGACTGCTGTTCCAAGGGTCCAAGCTTCGCTGCGTCCAGATGGGTTAAAGGGTTGTTGTCCGTATACGCAGTGAACTTTGCAGAAGCCAGGTAATGCTTAAATCTTTCCGTCACCACCCAGACGAGTGCCAGGAACTCCAGCTTAAAAGAACTGTAATTTTCAGGGTTCCTCTCTGTTGGGCGGAGCTTCCTGCTTACGTAAGCTATTACCTTCTCCTTGCCATTCTGCATCTGGGACAGGACAGCTCCCAATCCCACGTTACTGGCATCCGTATACAGTATGAACGGGAGGCCATAATCGGGGTACGCCAGGATCTCTTCTCCAGTTAGGGCCAAATTCATCTGCTCAAAGGATTCTTCCTGCTTTTTGCCCCAGGCAAATGGAGGATCGGGAACTTTACCATGTTTGTTTTTCGAACAAGGAAGTCTTGCATAGAGGCTGCCATCTTAGTGTAACCCTTGACGAAGCAGCAGTAATAGCCCATCAGGCCCAGGAATTGCCGTACCTCCTTGATCGTTGTGGGGGTTGGTCAGTTCTGGATTGCGGCTATCTTTTCCGGATCTGGAGCCACACCTTCTGCGCTTACCACATGGCCGAGATATTGGACCTTGGGCTTCAGCAGGTGGCACTTAGATGGTTTCAACTTCATCCCGCACTTGGAGAGGGCTTCAAAGACTTCTGCAAGATGTTCCAAATGCTCTTCATATGTCTTTGAATAGACAATGACGTCATCCAAGTATTGCAGGACCGTTTCAAAGTTGCAATGTCCCAAGCAGCACTCCATCAGCCTCTGGAAGGTTCCTGGTGCGTTGCACAACCCAAAGGGCATGTTGTTAAACTCGCAGAGGACCTTCGGGGTAGCGAAGGCGGTCTTCTCCCGGGCTTCCTCTGCAACGGACACCTACCAGTAGCCACTAGTGAGATCAAGAGTGGAAAAGTAATTTGCAGTTCTCAATGCAGCCAGTGATTCTTCAATACGGGGAAGAGGATATGCATCCTTTTGGGTAATCTGATTAATCTTCCGGTAATCCACACACATCCTCATGGTGCCGTCCTTGTTCTTTACTAGGACCAACGGAGCTGCCCAGGGGCTACAACTATCATGGATAACCCCTGCCTCCCTCATGTTCCTCAACATGCCCTTGGCGCACTGGTAATGTGCAGGCGGTATTGGCCTATACCTCTCTTTGATGGGTGGGTGTGTACCTGTGGGGATGTAGTGTTGGACCCCTTTGATGCTCCCAAAGTCTAACAGGTGTTTACTGAAGACTTGCTCGTACACTTGCACTACCCTGTAAACCCCATCCTTGTGATGTGAAGGTGTGGAGTCAGTGCCTATGTGCAGTTCTCGACACCACTCCTCTGGTTGACTTGATGAACTGTCACTGACTGGTTGAGGTGCAGTGGTGGGGGGTGCAGTGGCTTGAATGGCATGTGCATCTACGGTGAATAGCTTAGCAATGGTGGCATATCTGGGCAGCTTAACCTCCTCTTCTCCGCAATTCATCACTCTCACGGGCACTCTCCCTTTTCAGAAATCAATTACTCCTCTGGCTGCCAAAACTGTGGGCCAGTGTTCTGAAGGCAGGGACTCCACCACTGCCTGATAATCTTGTCCATGGGTACCTACTGCTGCCCTACACAAAATCATGCTGCCCTACACAAAATCATCATTTCACTTCGCGGAGGCACTACCAGAGGTGTTACATCCATCACTCGCACACCACCAATTTCTCCACCAGACAGATTCACCTGTTGCCACTGCAAGAGGGCCCAAATTTCACATTGCAGAAACCTCTGCCGGCCCACTCCTGCTGTGGCAGAAAGCTGTTGCAATAGGTGCAATACTTCCCCCATACAATTTTTAATAACATTAGTCCCTAGGACCATTTTCGGGTTATGGTCACTAGGGTCATTCTGCACCACTATAAGTCCTTGATGCTCTAGTTCCACTCGCCCCACCTTAAGAGTCACTTCCTTAAACCCCACTTCGGTCATTGGGAGTCCATTGGCCGCAATAATAGTAAGGGCTGCCTTACACGGTACGACCGATTGTGCAATTTCACAATCGATCGTACCCGCCCCCGTCCTTTTTGCATCACGGGCAAATCGCTGCCCGTGGCGCACAAAGTCGGTAACCCCCCGTCACACATACTTACCTCTCGTGCGACCTCGCTGTGGGCGGCGAACGTCCACTTCCTGGAGTGGGAGGGATGTTCGGCATCACAGCGACGTCACATGGCCGCCGGCCAATAGAAGCGGAGGGGCGGAGATGAGCAGGATGTAAACATCCCGCCCACCACCTTCCTTCCACATAGAGCCAGCGGCTGACGTGGGAGGCAGGTAGGCGATGTTAATCGCTCCCGTGGTGTCACACAAAGCGACGTGTGATGCCACGGGAACGATGAAAAACCGTCGCCCGATTTTAGGACCGATATTATGGAACCTAGCGACCAGTACACAACTCACAATTTGTGAGCGATACTGCGTCGCTAGGAGGTGTCACACAGGCCGGCATCGCCAGCGATGCCGGATGTACGTCACAAAAACCGTGACCCCAACGATCTATCGCACGATAGATTGTCTGGTGTAAAGCAGCCTTAAGGCCAGAGTCTGGTGGGGTGAGATCATCATCAGACCAGTAACGCTTATACAGTACATAGGGTATAGTCGTTACCTGCGAGCCTGTGTCCAAGAGTGCGAACGTCGGGATCCCGTCTACGGTGAGGGAGATAATGGGGCTGCCTCCGACATACCGCTCATGCCAATAAGCTGGGCCTGGGGGATCTATTCCTGAGGATTGGCACTTGGCCTCAGGGGTTGCTCGTTTAAAGGACACCGACGGGAGTAGTGGCCGGTCTTGTTGCACCTGTAACAAACGGGCTGTCTATACCGGTTGCTGCTCCTTCTTTTCATCCAGGGGACGTCCTCAGGGCTGTCGGCGAGCTGGATCTTCTCCGCCGGCTTGGTCTTTGGCTGGAGCTGCATGGCGTCGAGGATCCTGGCGACGTCCTTGCTCAGCTGCTGAACTTGGGATGACAGGTCACCGGGAGTTCCAGGGGTTGCTGATGGCACTGCAAGTGCTGGTAGGGCTAATAGAGGAGTCTTCACCAATAAGTGAGAAGTATCAGCTAGCCAGGGTGATGGTACAGAATCACCAGCTTCCGGGGTTTGTAAAGCCTTGATGGCCCGATCCTTTAACACTAGAACTACTGAGGTAGTCATTTTGACTACTTTGCACTATGTATTTCTATATAGGTGTCACGAGTCCAGTAGTTCTAGTGTTAAGATTGCGAAGTTTAAGTCCGGATGCTCCAGGGCCCACAGCCGCAGCTGTTTACGGTCTTCCGCTGACCCCAGCCCCTGCAGGAACTGCTCCACCAGCATTTTGTTACTCTCAGGCTCGTTGATAGAGTCTACCTGCCTCAGAGTGCGCAGAGCGGTTTGTAGCCTCAAGGCGTAGTCTCTGATGCTGTCCTGTAGACGCTGCCGGCAATTATAAAACTGCATCCTTAATTCCGCCTCCGTGCGGGTTTCAAAGGCTACTTGCAACTTGTCAAAGATGGCGGCCACTGAGTCCCGGTCCTCATCAGTCCAAGTTTTTACTTCTTGCTCTGCGGCGCCAGTCAGCTGTCCGAGCACCACTGACACGCACTGCTCACCAGTCATGGCGTACATACTGTATCAAGAACGGTAGATATCTTCTTCTTGAATACAGTATCTGCAGGGTATCGGGTCGGCCATCATACTGGGGTAGCAAAGCAGCGCCGGGAATATAAGGTAAGGTGATTGGCATAACTTGTGTAACTGCCGGGACCGCAGGTTCCACCGCTCCTGCGACCGGAACGGGGCCTGCCGCCCACTGTCCTTTGCACTTCCTGCTTTGGGAGTCACCAGTTTCCGTCCGCATTCTTAGGGGGCGGGGCTTCAACTTCACGCCCTTTTCGAGGAAGAAGATGACGGTGTTGTTTTGGCGCCAAAGATGGCAGGCAAGATGGCGGCAGTTCAAAATTTTTCAACAGTTCACGGAATTCAAAGCAAGGTGCACGTCATCAAAGTCTACAGATTGGGTAGGAATCCTATTCGTGACGCCAGGTTCGAGTTGTTGCGGGCGGGGGCCGCTGCCGCTTCCCTGGGGCCCGCTCGGATCAGCGTTCGCTGCTGCGGCTCGAGTGGTGACCGGACCCGGGCTCGCACGGCTGCCTGTCCTCACAACTGTCGGAAAAGGGGGTTATGTACAGGGGGAATTGTCTGTGACGCCACCTGTGGGTTGCGGTGAGGGATGGTGACACTGTCGCTGCCTGGTGATGGGGCGCCCGGGGCTGGTGGAATGGGTCAGCTAGATGGGATCCCCTCCACGGGTAGGGGAGGTGTAGTCCCGGGGCCCTGAGTCGGTACACGGGAGTAATGGCTGCTGGAGGTGACACGCCGGATTGGACCAGGGGTCAATGGTGTACTCAAGTTCAGTAATTTCACACAATTCCAGTGGTAAACCAAGTTGCCAGTGACCGGCTGCAGTTGGAGGGTGTATTCGGGTCTCACACCCTGGTTAGTAAACAGGTGTCTCTTCCTCCTGCACGTTGTGTTTTTCTCTCCTGTTGGACGACTTTGCATGTAACGGAGAAGTCAACTCCCGGTTTTGTATGTATTTGGGAGCTGTGGCCCACGAAATCTGACCCTTGGGATCTCTGTGCATTCTGACGGACACCCTATCCCCTGCGTTGGGCTTCCATTTCGCTCTCTGGGCTTCGGGAGAACAAGGCCTGAAACCTCATCCTCTGCTGGTTAATTAACAAGGGGGCTTGCAACCTACCTCGTCCTAGGGTCCAGGCACCCCGTCTGTGCACGGCCTCTGGACCAGATTCCCGCTGTCGGCACTGGCGGGCTATGACCCTGCCCCGGTCCACTTAAGGTTTCCCGCGACTGGATATCCGTCGCCTGTGGCCCTGCTCACTGTCTGCCACCTAGCCAGGTAGTCCAAGGTCCCTTACCGCTGACTACACTTCTCTGTCAGCTCAGCTCCACTACAACTTCTCAACACTTCAACTGTCAGCTTCAACTGTCAACTCTGTTCTGTTCAAACTCCAAACTTCATCTCTGTGTTCCCGCCTCTGATACCTCAGGACTCCTAGGTGGGTGTTCTCATCCACCTGATCCTGCCCACTGGTTTGCCCTTATTATCATGAGGGGGTGGCTAGACTTTTATGGCTATGTGTTGTACCTGAGTGTGGGTTTCTGGTGGTAACAAGGAGAATGTACACTTTTGTGACTACCTGTTTTTGCCAGGGCTTCACATATCTATCTAGGGTAAGTGACAGGTTTTTTGACGGTGCTCACACCAATACACATAACACATGCAGTTAGGTGCCTTCCCCACAGGGGGGAGTAGATTGGGGTTGACAGGGAGAGTTAGCCATCCAATAGTATGATACTTCCGGTTAAAAGGACAACCACTGGGGGGCGGTGCCACATGGGGTATAAGAGGAGGTAGCCATGACACATAGAGAGCTTTTTCCTGAAGGGACGTCCCATGAGACCAGACTGGATGCAGGAGAGCACCAGTGCTGGTGGGACGAGACACAGCTCATCTTTCTGCTGTGGAGCCTGGGGCTTGTGAGCAGGAGCTCAGCCCAGGTTCCTTCTGCCAGTCGCTGGACAGCGAGGACAAACAGGACATTTACACTGACACTGGTAACTGCCTGGAACAATCTCCTAACCAGTGAGTAAAACACGTGATCCAGAACTCTTGCCTCGTTTCCATTATTTACCGGCGACGCCGTCCAACGCTCCGGCGCCCGCAGCCCATTAGCAGCCAGCTGGCCATCCTGCCTGGGCACCCACTCCGCCTGTGGGGAGTGACTTCATCTTGGCTGCAACATCGACCCCCGGTGAGAAGTACCCTGCAGCAGCGGCCCCCTATCTGGCCGGACACCACAGGTTACGACACAACAAAAACTTTATTATCATTCCCATGTACATGACACCTTTTAAGTGACCCCCCAGGGTCACGGAACCGAGCAACAGCCACCCAGTGAACTGTCCCAGTAAATATCCTGCCCGGGACCGAGTACCCCAGAGCCCATGGGATGCGTCATATGCCTCACTGGGGTCAAGAGACAGACAGTTCTGGGGAGGACAAATGTAGCGCCCCTGAAGCCATCAGGGAGCTACAAGGTACTGCATCCCCACCAGGATGCAGGGCCTACCCCTAGGGATCCAGAAGACCAGTGCCGCGGTAACAACAAAATCATTCCAATTAATCCCTGTTTTTCCCCAATTTCACCCACAGACTGGTGCCAGACTAGGGTTGGACCTAATGGATGGCCACCTAGAGGTGGAGCCGATCCAGTCCACTAGACGACCAGGTGGGAGGGGCAGACAGTGGACAGTCAGAGTCGGAGGGAGTCGGTGATGGAGAGAGCGAGTGGAAGCACTGATAGGAGTGTTATTGTGACCTGAGGGCCCAGGCATTTGGTTGCCGGTGGAGTATGGTGGAGTACTCCCGGAACCATAGCACCGACGGGGTACAGAATCCTAGGTCAGGCAAATGCTCCAGGCAGACCTGATAAAATCTGCACAGTGAGGTGACCATGAAGGACCTCACTGACCTTGAAGTTAGCAACGGGAGAACCGAGGAACAGGACCAGAGATTCCGATTCCACAGGGTTCACGCTACCGTCATACAGACTACCGTTGAGAGACTACCAGGAGGGGAACCCTGAACGCTCCAAGCCATGGGGATCCACCAACCAGAAGCAAGTGCACGGGAAAGAAGCCACCAGGTCACTAAACCGGCACTGGAACTAAGGGGACCAGCGGTCGAGACCAGCCTTCCTCGGGTGACCAGCTTCCATCTCACTGTGAGTAAAGGAACCAGTTACACTACAACCCCTTGAGGGGCCTACCTTGTTTCTGCACCCATCCACATCACCTATCCTCTGGGGTTTGGCCCTGCTTGCGGAGGGCCTAACATCCAGGCTGCCACCAACACCGGTCCCAGTAGTGAGAACTGTGCAGCGGCGACTCCATCTACATAGCCGCAACCCGCAAGTGGCGTCACGTTACAAACTTTCATTTAATCTCCCATGTAAATATACCCCTTTAAAAAAGTATCCCCAGGGACACGGAACCTGGCAATGGCAACCAAGTGATATCTGCCCAGCAATACACCGCCCGGGACCGAGTACCGCATATCCCCGGGGGACACACACACATACATCTCAGCGGGATATTGGTGCTGCAGCTCCTCTCTTCATGGTAGATGCAAGGGTAAATGCTAGAGTGTATGAGCTCCTTCCAGGTATCATCTCTTCACCTGTGGGATGGGAGCTCAGCACACTGCGCGTTAGCTCCACCCACAGATGAACTTCAATGCCCCTGCACACAATGCTCAGCAGTGACACAATGGATGCAGGAAAGTGCGGCTGCTGCCCAAGCACTGCGGTCCCCGCAACTAGGCCAGGTGTGCCAGGTGCCGATGTCGTCCCTCGTTTAATATGTTATATTTTAAGCAGTGACAGTGGTATTTGGTGGCGGCTTATATCCCTCTCCCTATTGTAATTAAAATATACACTCAAGTAAGTGCTCCTACCTCCGGCATGGCTCTGCATATTTTTAATGGTTGTGTCTAGTACTCCAGCTCACTTCAGCTCAGTCCCATTCCATTTACTGAAACGTGACAACTCCTTTAATGAGTCTCTTGATCAGTCTTGTCACATGGAACTATTATTAATTTGATTTGTGTCCCAAGGAAGCAAACTTTGTATTTAGCACAATACATATAGCAATTAGCTAATAATTGTATCACAGCTCACTACGGTATGCAGCCTTTTTTGTGAGAGTCATGCTCCTCAGATGAACTATTAGAAAAGACACAGCAATCAATTGTCTTATATCTGGATATGGACCTCCCGATCTGTGCCAAGTGCTGTTGTGAGAGCAGGAACTCTTGAAAACACAATCTCCTCAATTGTTATGGCTCACTTGCTAAATCTGTTAGGACTATTTAGCAAACATGGTTTTGATATAAAAAGTAATTTGATGAGCGCATCATCATGCAGATGAGCTATACTTCTTCTTCCGTTAATATACCCATAGTAGCACTCCTTTTCTCATGTCATGCAGAAATTAGAACAGATGCATTAAGATGCAAGGATATATTTTTTCGCCCGGGTTAATAACTGCTGTTAACAACATAGAATGTATTAACAAAAATGTATTCTGCACACAAAAATCACAAAACAGATATAAATGTAATTATTAAAAGGCAATAACTAAGCTAATAGAAGCATTTCACAACATATATTTCAACACCACAGATATTCCACACAGATTTAACTAAATTGGCCAAGTAATGTGCTCCGTCTGTCTCTTTCCAGATCTGTCTCTTTCCCCGTCTGTCTCTTTCCCCGTATGTCTCTGTCTGTCTCTTTCCAGGTCTGTCTCTTTCCAGGTCTGCCTCTTTCCAGGTCTGCCTCTTTCATCGTCTGCCTCTCTCTGTCTCTTTCTTTGTCTGTTTCTATCTCTCTGTTTCTTTCCCCATCTGTCTCTTTCCAGTTCTGTCTCTTTTCACGTCTGTCTCCCCGTCTCTTTGTCTGTGTCTTTTCCTGTCTGTCTCTTTCCCTGTCTGCCTGTCTTTGTCTGTCTCTATTTCTCTGTCTCTTTCCCCGTCTGTCTCTATCAAGGTCTGTGTCTTTCCCCATCTATCTTTGTCTCTCTGGCTGTCTCCTCCTTCCCTGTCTGCCTGTCTCTGTCCCTGTCTGCATATCTGTCTGTCTCTTTCCCCATCTGTCTCTTTCCAGGTCTGTCTCTTTCCAGGTCTGTCTCTGTCTATTTCCCTGTCTGTCTCTGTCTGTCTTTTTCACCGTCTGTCTCTGTCTGTCTCTTTCCCTGTCTCTTTCTATGTCTCTGTCTGTCTCTCTCTCTCTGTCTGTCTGTCTCTGTCTCTCTCTATCCATCTCCCCACCAACATCTTATTACCTCCCATATAAGCTTCTTATACTATGAATGTCTTTTGTTCCTATAGCAACAACTCACAGCTCCTACTAATAACCTGTAGTTCCAGGCTCCCTTTACTTTAATGAAGGCATGTTTTTTGGAGAGTAACTGTAAAGCGCGGGGTTAAATTTTCCTGTCAAAACATAGTCTACGACATTTCCTGGGTCACATGAGGTGTCTGTGCAAAATTTTGTGATTGTAAATGCGACGGTGCGGATACACTTTTCGTTTCACTTTTTCCCCATTATGTAGATAGGGGCAAAATTGATTGGTAAATTGGAATGCGCGGGGTTAAAATTCCACCTCACAACATAGCCTATGACGCTCTCAGGGACCAGAAGTATGAGTGTGCAAAATTCTGTGGCTGTAGCTGCGACGGTGCAGATGCCAGTCCTGGACACACACACACACACACACACACACACACACACACACACACATACATACATACACACATTCAGCTTTATATAATTATATATATATACTAGAAGGTGGCACGATTCTAACATATCGGGTAGTCTAGAATGTGTATGTAGGTTAGCAGATTGAATAATAATATAATCAGCAAGTCTTGAATAATGATGGTTTATTTTTTGCTCGTTGGTCTCCCGCTGTGCAGCACGCATCAGCGTGTTTGACAGTGGGAGACCATCGATCTGAATGGGCAGGGAGCCGGCGTACACTGGTAACCATGTTACATAATCGGGTAACTATGCAAAGCACTTTGCTTAGTTACCCGATGTGTACCATGGTTACCAGCATACGCCGGCTCAAGCACACGTGTGCCGGGTGCCGGGGGTCAGGTGGTGATGTGAAGCCCCTCCAGTGTTGTGTCGGTGCATTACCTTCAGGGACTCCACGCAGCTGGATCTTGTCACAGGTAGGAGATCTTCTATTTAGGATTGTCGTGACGCCACTCTCAGAATTGCGGTCAGTGGAGACCGCCACTGCAGATTAAGGGAGGCCTGGGGCTGATGGTGGGTGCAGTCAGTTGTAATAGCCTCCTGAGAGTGAGGCAAGCCCCAGGGCCCTGTGTAAGTGTGTGGAACCACAAGGCGCAGAATAACTCAACACAAGCAGAATGTCTTTCAGGGGTTTTACTCACTGATGATGGCAGGGTGAGTAACCCGGGCGTAGCTGGGATGAACCAGGCTGGAACCAGGTATCCTTCAGGCTGACTGATGAGGGTGGCTACCGACTCGCCTTCCTTAGCCCTTCTGTGGTTTGTGGTAACCCCGACTTTTAGTCCCTATGGGGGTCACCCAGGGAAGTAGCTGCTCCCCTCGTTTTTGGCCCGTTTGCTTGTAGCCTGGACCAGATCACTCCAGCTGCTTGCCTCCTGTGAACTATGGGCCCTAACTGTGGCTACGTGGCTGCAGACTCTGTGGTGTTGTCTTGGGGGTGTAAAGTGCCCCCTCATGCAGGTTTGGCAAGGAAAGGTAAATCTATCCCTGCACTGGGACCTGCTACCCGTTTGGGCCTGGTAACTCCCTGACAGTCTCCTTACTTTCCACTCTGTTGCTCTCTCTTTAGCTGTGTGTGGATTTCGGGCAGCACTACCAGGTGACCGTTCTCCCCCGTCGGTAGTCACTGCGCGGACGCTGTTAGACTGCAACAGCTCCAGGGTCTGCTCCTCACGTCTGCTTTCCCTGAGCTGCACACTAAACCGGCTCACTCGTGGGACCTGCACTGCTGCTCCTGTCTGAGCTCCACTTCCATGCTCCTCACTCCTCCACACTCTGCTTCAGACTGCTCACTCCTTCCTCTTTTCCCTTTGTGCCTGCCTACGCCACCTAGCAACCAGGCTCTCTACCACACCCCTCGAGTGGAGATGGAGGCTTCGCACCGGCTTCGCCCCCTCCTGGAATCCCCAGGGGTCCTCCCAAAGGTACATGTGTGAGACCTGATCACTATGCGCCTGTGTAGTCACACCTCGGTCAGCCTTCTGGATTACCTGTTTGTACTGTCCCCAGCATGGGTGCAGTACTCAGTGGTGCCTGACCAGGTCAGGGGCACCACATTCCCCCTTAGTTATCACCAGCACGTCCTCGGGCTGCAAGACAACATTTTAAAATGCATAAAACATTAAAACATAGTAAAACATTTTAAAAACCACCAGGTACCATACATCACCACCCTCCACCCACAAGTCCGTTAACCCACCCTAAACCCTCTCACGTTGGCCGCGCCTTCAGCCACTTCTGGCAGGATGTAGAGGCGGCTTTCATGGTCTGGTGGTTTCAGGGTATACCTGGCCTGGTGGTGCCGCGCCTTCAGCCTCTTCTGGCAGGATGTAGAGGCGGCCTCCACAGTTGGTGCTGACCAGGTACCCTCTTTGTGGTGGAGAGCCAGGCCCCATAAACAGGCGTGCTCCCTGGTTGCAGGCGAGCCAGGCCCCTAAACAGGCTGGCTCTGGTGGTGGTACCTCTGGGGTAACTATTTACACTGCGAGAGTTTGTGGCTATAGCCAGTTCATAGCCGTAAGGTTCATGGGTTTCTCACATTAGTTCATGTGGGCACATTTCTTGAACATTAACGTTGCAAAACTTCAAACTTTAACTTCTGTACTTTACTTTACATGCTTTACACAGATTCCTCCTTACCAGGGCTTGGGCCTGTAGGGCTGCGGCACCTGTTGCTTTCTCCATCTCTGTCATCATCTGTAGTGGTCTCATCAATGGGTTCTTTGTCTTTTCTTTCCTCTTCTTCTGTGTCTGTTTCTTTTGCAGGATTACTGTAGGGACTTCTGGGACATGGTGTAACATCCAGTGCGTACCATCCACGTTCTCCTTGGTGCATGGTGAATTCCACTGTATCTCCCATCTGTAAGTTTCTTCCTGGATGTCCTCTGGGCAAATGGGCTCTAACATCCCTTCTGTTCACAAAGATGCCTTCTTTCATGCCAGGTGCAACTATGAAACCGTATCCAGATTTTAAACTAAATTCCTCTACAATTCCACGACAAAGTGGGCCTCTGACCTGGGATTTAGCTCTCCTTAAAGACCGTTTTTCCTCTAAGTCTCTGGCTGTTACTTCATCCTTCTTCTCTGGAGATTGCTGTGCAGGGGAAAACTTGGTTCTGCTGCGGCGCCGTGTCTTGCGGGCTGGATTCTGCTGGGTTGCTACTTCACTGCTTGCAGACTCCCAGGTGAGGTTTCTGGACAAATCTTCCTCAGCGGAGGGTGTCGGGCTCTCTTCATCCCAGCGGGAATATGGCAACATCTCTGGCTCTGGGCATGGATCCACTGCTGATGGCTCCGGGGTCAGCTCCTCAGCCTTCTGTTCTCCTCTCCCCCTTAGTTCTTCTGAGCACTCCTGTTGTGGCAGCGCTGGGGATGGGTGTTCATCAGCCGGCCAGGGCAATGGACTTTTTGGCGTGGATATTGCCGGAATCCTCCTGGGGGTGTGCGGAGGGAGCAGATACCGGTCCACCATCTCCTGTGGGAACTGGGCCTCTAGGTCAGCCTTCAGCTTCCAGTATTCGGGGTCCTCTCCTATCAGGGACTTCCTAGCAGGGACTTCCTTGGACTGGGGAGCGGTGTCTGCTCTGGCCTTGCAGGCCGGGGTAAACAGTGGTACAGTCTTGTCTTGGCGGGCCGCGCCTGACATGGCGGCGGCCTGGTCTTGGCGGGCCGCGCCGGGCATGGCGGCGGCCTGGTCTTGGCGGGCCGCGCCGGGCATGGCGGCGGCCTGGTCTTGGCGGGCCGCGCCGGGCATGGCGGCGGCCTGGATCAGCGTCGCTGTCGCAGTCTGAATCAGGGTCGCAGCTGGAGTCTTAGCGGGCATCGCTACTGTGGCCGGTTCTTGGCGGGCCGGGCAGGGCATCGCTGCGGCGGCCTGAATTGGCGTCGCAGACGCGATGGGTTCTGTGCAGGCTGGGCTGGGCGTCGCTGCAGCGATCTGGGCTTGGCGGGCCGCACCTGACGTGGCTGCGGCCTGGTTCAGCACCTCACTTGCGGCGCGGACGAGCGTCGCTGCAGCGGTGGGGTTTTGGCGGGCCGGGCCTAGCATGGCGGCGGCCTGGGTCAGCGTCGCACCTGCGGCGTGGAGGAGGGTTGCGGTGGCAGCCGGATCTTTGCGGGCCGGGCAGGGCATCGCTGCGGCGGCCTGGGCTTGGCGGGCCGCACCTGGCGTGGCGGCGGCCTGGTTCAGCGTCGCCGCGCCGGACATCTCTTCAGGGACCGCGGGCGTGGCAGCAGGGGTCGGGGCACTCGCGCTGGCAGGGGCAACACCGGACTCACCCATCAGTAGCATCATCGGGGTCGGAGTCGTCACCGCTCGGTCTGGCACTCGTCGTGCGGTTCCCCTCTCATAGGCCTGAACCGCTGCAGCCATCTCCAGAAGCTCCGCACGTCCCTCTCTGATCTGTTGCACGATTCTCGCCTCCAGCCGATCACTGAACTGGGCAAGCTCCCGGGCCCACCAGGCTGCGGAGCCTGGCTCTGAGTTTCTGTCCTCAGACGCCATCTTCGCCGCGTCGTCGCTGCTCTCCAGGTCCTCTCTCAGCAGCAGACCTCTGACTTCTTCTTGCAGCCGAAGTGCCAATTCCTTCACTTCCTGCAACTCCTCTCCCAACAGCAGGCTTATGGCTCCCTTTCTGTCCCGACGTCTCTGAACGCCTCCGCTCCCATCACTTGCGAGACCAGAACTCTGCAGGGGATCTCTGGGTAGCCACACCTCTTCGTGGGCGGTAACTTCTCCCAGCGCGGGCTGTTGTTGTTTTTCAGCGCGCTTTTCATGGTGGCAATATGGCGGCGCTTCCAATTTTCCAAGCGGACCGCCCAGGCACATGGTCACCTGTCTGGACAGGTCTAGTCCTTATCCTGTTCGTGACGCCAGATGTGAAGCCCCACAAGTGTTGTGTTGGTGCATTACCTTCAGGGACTCCACATGGATGGAACAGTCTGGTCACAGGTAGGAGATCTTCTATTTAGGATTGTCGTGACGCCACTCTCAGAATTGCGGTCAGTGGAGACCGCCACTGCAGATTAAGGGAGGCCTGGGGCTGATGGTGGGTGCAGTCAGTTGTAATAGCCTCCTGAGAGTGAGGCAAGCCCCAGGGCCCTGTGTAAGTGTGTGGAACCACAAGGCGCAGAATAACTCAACACAAGCAGAATGTCTTTCAGGGGTTTTACTCACTGATGATGGCAGGGTGAGTAACCCGGGCATAGATGGGATGAACCAGGCTGGAACCAGGTATCCTTCAGGCTGACTGATGAGGGTGGCTACCGACTCGCCTTCCTTAGCCCTTCTGTGGTTTGTGGTAACCCCGACTTTTAGTCCCTATGGGGGTCACCCAGGGAAGTAGCTGCTCCCCTCGTTTTTGGCCCGTTTGCTTGTAGCCTGGACCAGATCACTCCAGCTGCTTGCCTCCTGTGAACTATGGGCCCTAACTGTGGCTACGTGGCTGCAGACTCTGTGGTGTTGTCTTGGGGGTGTAAAGTGCCCCCTCATGCAGGTTTGGCAAGGAAAGGTGAATCTATCCCTGCACTGGGACCTGCTACCCGTTTGGGCCTGGTAACTCCCTGACAGTCTCCTTACTTTCCACTCTGTTGCTCTCTCTTTAGCTGTGTGTGGATTTCGGGCAGCACTACCAGGTGACCGTTCTCCCCCGTCGGTAGTCACTGCGCGGACGCTGTTAGACTGCAACAGCTCCAGGGTCTGCTCCTCACGTCTGCTTTCCCTGAGCTGCACACTAAACCGGCTCACTCGTGGGACCTGCACTGCTGCTCCTGTCTGAGCTCCACTTCCATGCTCCTCACTCCTCCACACTCTGCTTCAGACTGCTCACTCCTTCCTCTTTTCCCTTTGTGCCTGCCTACGCCACCTAGCAACCAGGCTCTCTACCACACCCCTCGAGTGGAGATGGAGGCTTCGCACCGGCTTCGCCCCCTCCTGGAATCCCCAGGGGTCCTCCCAAAGGTACATGTGTGAGACCTGATCACTATGCGCCTGTGTAGTCACACCTCGGTCAGCCTTCTGGATTACCTGTTTGTACTGTCCCCAGCATGGGGGCAGTACTCAGTGGTGCCTGACCAGGTCAGGGGCGCCACAGTAACCATGGTACACATTGGGTAACTAACGAAAGCGCTTTCCATAGTTACAGGATTGTGTACCATTTGTTACCAGCGTACGTCGGTAAGCTGATAACCATGGTACACATTGGGTAACTGCAAAGCGACAGTGCTGGTTTATTTTTTGCTTGTTGGTCTCCTGCTGTGCAGCACTCATCGGCATGTTTGACAGTGGGAGACCAACAATCTGAATGGGCAGGGAGCCGGAGTAAGCTAGTAACCATGGTACACATCGGGTAACTATGCAAAGCGGTTTCCATAGTTACCCAATGTGTACACTGGTTAACAGCCTACGCCGGCTCCGGCACACGTGTGCCGGGAGCCGGGGTAAGCTAGTGGTTTCACACATCCGGCTTTTCTCCACTTTGTCGGATCCAGCGCGCTGCCGTAGGCTGGTTTCAGACGTCCGTGTTTTAGGTACGTGTGACATGCGTTTTGTAACACGGATGTCACATGTACCCATGTTATTCTATGATGTGCCTCACGCGTCTGTGTTTGCACACGGACCGTGTGACTTTTCATGACCCCGCACGCACACACGCAGGCATCTTCGGCAGCACGGATGTCACACGGATCGCACACTGATGTGATCCGTGCGACATCAGTGTAAAACATACCAGAGAAAATATGGGTCTTTTTAATAAAAATATTTTCTATATTTACTTCTCTCCAGAGATGCTGTCTCCGGCTCTGCTGCCTCCCGCTCCTTATCGCCGCTCATTAAACTCACTGAATATTCAGTGCCCTGAGGAGCTGGAAGCAGGAACAGCGCTGGGGACTTCAGAGCCGGGGACCGCATCGCTGGGTGAGTGTACAGCAGAGTATGTGTGTGTGTGTGTATACATGCATGTGTGCTTTGTGTGTATGCGCGCGGTGTATCCATGTGTGTCTGCTGTATGTGTGTATATACATGCATGTGCGCTATGTGTGCATGAGCTCGGTGTATCCATGTGTGTCTGCTATGTGTGTGTGTATACATGCATGTGCGCTATGTGTGTATGCGCGCGGTGTATCCATGTGTGTCTGCTATGTGTGTGTGTGTGTGTGTATATACATGCATGTGTGGTATGTGTGACACGGACGTCTGAAGGCAGCCGTACACTGTGTACAGGACAGTGACTGCGCCGCAACTTCCTGGTCACATGACAACACGTGATCGGAGCTTGTCGCGTGGCAACTGTAGTGTACACAGTGCACGGGAGCGCACCGGATCCGACAAAGTGGAGAAAAGGTAAGCGACAGTGCTGACGTGTGCCGGGAGCCGGGGTAAGCTAGTAACCATGTTACACATCGGGTAAGTTACATAGCTACTAAGGTTGAAAAAAGACCTAGGTCCATCTAGTTCAACCTTCCTCCACCAGTTCTACATTTGGTCACAAAGTCATTTATAACCAACAATGTTGTGTGTACTGAGGAAATTATCCAGCCCTTTTTTAAAAGCTGTTATAGTATCTGCCATTACTACCTCTTGTGGTAGGGCATTCCACAGTCTGACCGCTCTAACTGTAATGAACCCTTTCCTATTTAGCTGTCGGAATCGCTTTTCTTCCACTCGCAGTGTATGCCTCCTGGTCTTTAGTATTGTCTTCGGAAGAAATAAGTCATGTGCCAGTCCTTTATATTGACCACACATGTATTTATACATATAAATGAGATCTCCTCTGAGACGTCTTTTTTCTAAGCTAAACATATCTAACTTTTTCAACCTGTCATCATATGGGAGGCTTCCATTCCTTGTAATAGTCTAGTTGCCTGCCTTTGAACTGACTCTAACTTCTGAATGTCCTTTTTAAAATGTGGAGCCCAAAACTGAATCCCATATTCCAGATGTGGCCTTACAAGTGATTTATAGAGGGGTAACAATACGTTGGGATCACGGGATCTAATCTCTCTTTTTATACACCCTAGAATCTTGTTTGCTTTTGCAGCTGCTGCTTGACATTGAGTGCTGCTGCTCAGCTTATTTGTAATGAGAATACCCAAGTCCTTCTGTTCTGTAGTCCCGAGTTTACTTCCATTTAATGTATACGCAGTTATAGGATTACTCCGTCCTAGGTGCATTACTTTACATTTATCAACATTAAATCTCATTTGCCAAGTATCTGCCCATTCTAACATCTTATCCAGATCTTTTTGTAATATTGTACTATCAAGGTCAGTTTTTAATATCCTACATAGTTTGGTGTCAAGAGCAAAGACTGACACTTTACTATCAATCCCATCCACAAGGTCATTAATAAAGAGATTAAAAAGAATTGGTCCTAGCACAGATCCCTGCGGCACCCCACTGCTGACTATGGCCCATTTAGAGAATGTTCCATTTATGACTACTCTTTATTTCCTATCTTTTAGCCAATTCCTTACCCAGTTGCATATAGTTTCCCCTAGTCCTTGCTTCTGGAGCTTTAGTATAAGGCTATTATGTGGTACAGTATCAAATGCCTTTGCAAAGTCCAAATAAATCACATCAGCTGCATTACCAATATCCAGATTTGCACTTACCCCCTCATAGAACCCCAACAGGTTGGTTAGACACGATTTATCTTTCATGAATAAATGCTGTCTGTCAGTTATTATATTATTTTCTGCAACATATTTTTGCATGTCATCCCTTAAAATGCCCTCAAAAACTTTGCATACTACTGATGTCAGGCTTACTGGACGGTAGTTGCCTGGATCTACCCTCTTACCTTTCTTAAATATCGGTACCACATCAGCAATCCTCCAATCCTGAGGCACCAACCCTGTTACAAGCGAGTCTAAAAAGATAAGATACAGCGGTCTGTCAATTATGAAGCTCAATTCCCTCAATATTCGTGGATGAATGCCATCTGGCCCTGGGGATTTGTCAATGTTTAATTTACTCAGACGTAGGCGTACTTCTTCTTGTGTTAAATTAATTATATCGGGTGGTGAACTTTGATTTTTCACTTGTTGAATGATGCCTGGTACAGTCAGTTCCTTGGTGAACACAGAAGAGAAATGCCTATTTAATATCTCAGTCTTTTGTTTGTCCTCTATAACTAACTTGTTATTATATTTTAAGGGGCCAATACTATCCTTTGTTTTCCTTTTGGCATTAATGTATTTATAAAAGATTTTGGGATTTATTTTAATGTCATTGGCGATTTTTGTTTCAGTAGCTAGTTTTGCTTGTTTGATTTCTTTTTTGCATTGCCTAATGATATCTTTATACTCCTGAAATGCTATTTCTGTGTTCTCAGCCTTCAAGATTTTAAACGCCCTTTGTTTTTGTTTTATTATACTTTGTACAGTCTTATTTATCCATAGTGGTTTCTTTTTATTCCGGGACGTTTTATTACCAGAGGGTATACGTTTTTTACAGGACTCTAGCAGTATATCCTTAAACTTTCCCCATTTATGTTCAGTATCCCCAGTTACCATGACTTTGTCCCAATCTACACATTTAAGCTCTTCCCTTAATTTGTTGAAATCAGCTTTCCTAAAATTCCAGGTTTTAGCATTTCCCCTTTGAAATGTTTTATTGAATATTACGTTGAAGCTTACCATATTATGATCGCTGGTGCCCAAGTGCTCCCGGACCTGTAGATCTGCAATTGTATCCGGTCTATTTGACAGGACCAAATCTAGCAAATTATCTCCCCTCGTCGGTTCATCTACCATCTGAGAGAGGTAATTGTCTTGAATGGTAGATAAGAATTTACAGCTTTTAGCACAACCAGAAGATTCTATGTCCCACTGTATGTCTGGATAGTTGAAGTCCCCCATAATAAGAACCCGATTATTATTATTAGCTGCCTTTTCAATTTGTTCCAGCATTTCACCCTCTATTTGTTCAGGTATGTTAGGAGGCTTATAGCAAACTCCAATTAGCATTTTTCCATTATTCCCCTCCCCATGTACATTTACCCATACTGACTCTACATTGTTGCAGTTCCCCCCAATGTCATCATTCAACACAGGTTTTAGGTTAGATTTGATAAATATACACACCCCACCACCTTTTTTGTCTTTCCTGTCCCTCTTAAATGTACTATAACCCTGTATGTTTGTCACCCAGTCATGGCTTTCATCCAGCCAGGTTTCCGTAATGCCCACCACATCATAATCCATCGTTGACATAAGAGTCTCCAATTCATTCATTTTGTTTGCAAGAGTTCTTGCATTTGCCAGTAGACATTTAGTCCTATTAACACTTTTATTACTCCTAGCCTCCCTACGTTCCTTGCATGTCCCATCCCCCCTAATCTTTCATTGACCCCTACCATCTCACTGTCTCTATCTGCTCTATCGATGCCCTTTTTTGCTCCACTACCCTCCCTCCCCCCAGATCCTAGTTTAAAAGCTCCTCCATCCGTCTCACCATTTTCTCCCCCAGCACAGCTGCACCTTCCCCATTGAGGTGCAGCACGTCCCTACCGTAGAGCCTGTAGCCGACTGAGAAGTCAGCCCAGTTCTCCATGAACCCGAACCCTTCCTTCCTGCACCAATTTCTAAGCCACGTATTTATCTCCCTAAGCTCCGGCTGTCTTTCTAGTGACGCTCGTGGCACCGGTAGTATTTCTGAAAACACCACCTTGGAGGTCCTGGACTTCAGCTTCTCTCCTAGTTCCCTGTAATCAATTTTAAGGACCTTCAACCTGCCTCTAACTTTGTCATTAGTACCAATGTGCACCATGACCGCTGGGTTTTCCCCAGCCCCACCCAGCAATCTGTCTATCCGATCCGCAATATGCCGAACCCGAGCACCCGGCAGACAACACACTGTTCGGCATTCACGGTCTCGGCGACAGATGACCTTGTCTGTCCTCCTAATTATAGAGTCCCCTACCACTAACATCTGTCTGGGCTTTGTTGCACTCCTATTTCCCTCCTTCCTACAGCAGTTGTTTTCCTGGTTGCTAGGAGCAATGTCCTGCTGTAGTGACCCTAGTCCTGGCCCTTCATTCCTAATATCAGCTAAACAGGCATATTTATTAGGTTGTGCCAGGTCAGGACTAGGCTCCCTGACACTTTTTCCCCTACTTCTTCTTCTAACTGTTACCCAACTACCTACCTCTGGGTCCTGATCTTCTCCACCTCCACCCTCCTCCACATCACTGGCCCCAGCCAGAGAAAGCTCAGTGAGCTCTAAACTCCTCTCCAGGTTTGCAATGCCCCTGAGTGTTGCAAGCTGCTTATTTAGATCAGTTACCTTGGCTTCCAAACACGCAACATGCTTGCATCGAGTGCAGACATATTCACCCTCGAACGGCTGCTCAAGGCATGCATACATCTGACAAGATACACATCTGGTAGCATTGTCCATGGAGCACCTATTAAATGGGGATAAACGTTAAAGTAGAAAAACAAGAGGAAAAAAAAATGGGAAACGTATAAAGATAAATTCAAACTATGTTCTTGTGTCAAACTATGTAATTGTGTTGAAACTATGCCACACTTATCTTCAAATCCTGCACACTTTGCTTCAGAACCTCGCACGCTCAGCACCTCGCTTGCTCGGGCTGGTTTATATAGTTCTACAGGACTTCCAGTAAGGAAAGCGGTTTCTATAGTTACCCGATGTGTACCATGGATACCAGCCTACGCCGGCTGCGGCACACGTGTGCCAGGAGGCGGGGTAAGCTAGTGGCTTTTCTCCACTTTGTCTTGCCGGTGTGGGTTTCCGGGGCTGCAGCAGTCACCTGGGAGTTGACCGTTGGGGGTTCGGGGAATGCGTGCGGGGCCAGGGCGAGCATCCAATGCGTGAGGGGGCGGGGCCTGGCCAAGCGGCCAATGCGTGCAGGGGGCCAGGGCGAGCGGCCAATCCGTGCGGGGGGGCGGGGCCATGCCGAGCCCAACGACCAATCCGCTGGTTGTCACTGTAACGACACAATTGTCACTGTAAGGACACAATTTTGGAGCAATTCAGACAGACAGACAGACCGACAGAATAAGGCAATTATATATATAGATACATATATATTGTGAGACTGTGACCGGGGTTGTCTATGACGGCCAGTACGTCTCGCCCCGGTTGTGCTCCCTTCATGTATAGAAAGCAACTCCACTCCAGGGTTTATTGCTGTTTCCCTACAGGCTGAAAGGAGGGTTAAAAGGAAACAGGAACCTGGGTGTGGGCCCTAGTGTGAGGGAGTGAATACAACTCCCTAAGCTTCTGCCGAAGAAGCACATGTGAGCCATTTCTGGAATCTGGCTTGTTGGTTCTGGAGGAGGATATTCCGGAACACGTGTTGCGTGCTGTTTTGGATTTTTGTTTGGACAATAAACCGTGTGCTGTGACCATTGGTGCCTGGGTCCCGTGTCTTCTGCAGCCGACCACACTACCTCACATATGGTGGAGAATGCGGGCAGTCCAGCCCGGTGAGGTGTAGCATCCATCCCTGGTGACCCAGTAGCGCATGTCCTGGATTTGAGCGGCTACACTACAGCCCAAACCCGGCGGCACCATGGAGGACATACTAAAGCAGCTGGCTCAGGCTAATGCACAGCAACAACAGACCAATGCACACCTGCTCCGGTCGTTGGATCGTCAGCAGCAACAGCACCAGCACTCCTTGCAATTGCAGGAACAAAGGCACCAAGAACAGATGGTCCTCCTGACCAAGTCGATCCGTGCCGGACCGGCAGCCACAACCCCGGGACCGGGTGACGACAGCAGCGTCCGGAAGGCGGTAAGACAGGCGTTGCAAAAGATGACCCTGGGGGATGATGTGGCAGCATTCCTGGCTGTGTTTGAGCGGGTGGCCGAGCGGGAGAAGCTGCCGACTCCCCAGTGGGCTGAAGTATTGTCGCCCTATCTGACGGGGGAGCCCCAAAAAGCGTACCTGGACTTCTGTACCGAGGACGCCATAGAATATGAGACCCTGAAAGCCGAAATCCTTGCTCGGTTGGGGGTGAATACTTATGTACGGGCTCAGCGGGTAAATCAGTGGTTCTATGAGGAAGTCAAACCCGTACGCTCCCAGGCCTATGACTTGTTGCATCTGGTAAAGAAGTGGTTGCAGCCTGACACTCTGAGCCCTGCGCAAATGGTGGAGAGGGTAGTGGTTGATCGCTTTGTGCGCACTTTACCCGTCACCATTCAACGTTGGGTAGGACAGGGCGACCCAAGTACCCTGGACCAATTAGTGTGCCTGGTGGAGCGGCATGTGGCTACACAGGACTTGATACGGGACACTGAGACTTTGCTTGCCGCCCGTCGGTCCGGCCCCTCCAGGCCTTGGGCCAAGGACCCACCGCTGACACCGGTGCGGGAGTCCGCTACCGTCCCGCCTGAGGCCACGCCCACCGTCCCTGACGTCCGGAAGACTATGTACCCTAAACTACAAATCGTCAAGGGGGTTTCCTTCCCTATTAGATGGTGGCGGTGCCAGCGGGTGGGACATATGGAAGCCCAGTGTCCACTCACCACGGAGCCCATGGATTGTGGGGTTACCCGGCGGGGTTCAATGTATGTTCAGGCGGTGTGTACCGCGGACCTTGTCTCGCCGGAGACTGAGCCCCACTTGTGCCAAATACAGGTGAATGGACGTCCGGTTACAGGCTTGTTGGATTCCGCAAGCTTAGTGACCCTTGTGCGATCAACCCTAATGGCTGAAGTAAAGGCCACAGGACGTACAGTGGAGGTGGTTTGCATACATGGGGACCGCCGAGATTATCCCACGGGGGTTGTCACCATCACAGCACCCTGCGGTCAGGTGCAACATGAGGTGGGACTTATGAACACTCTTCCCTATGACATGATCCTAGGAAGGATCTGCCAAATTTCTGGACTCTATGGAAGGGGCCTTCTAAGTCCCCTCAGGTAATGGACAGTCCAGGGCCTGAGCCCGACAATCCCGAATCCGGGACGCCTGCCGTAGGGGTCCCCATGATAGGGACAGAATGTGAACCCGATAGGTCACCCCTAGAGGTATTGGCAGGAGAGGCTGAGATGGTCGAGCCAATCCCGGAGTTGGGGGCGTCCCCGGATACGTTTGGGACAGCCCAACTCCAGGACCCTACATTAATACATGCCCGGAGTCGGGTGACAGTGGTTGACGGGGTGGCACAGGTGCCCGGTGCCAAGGTAAGGTACCCCCATTTCGCTCTTAAGCAGGACTTGCACTACCGGGTAGATGAAATACGGGGCGGGGTGGTAGAGCAGTTGGTAGTGCCCCAGCCGTATCGCCGGCGGGTCCTCGACTTGGCTCATAAACACCTGATGAGTGACCACCTAGGGGCCAAGAAAATGCAGGAGCGAATATTGCAAAGGTTCTATTGGCCCGGGGTCTTTGGGGAGGTAAAACGGTTCTGCGAAACCTGCCCGGAGTGTCAGCTTACCGCACCCCTGGCCCACTTTCGCAGTCCGTTGGTACCGTTACCCATTATAGAAGTCCCTTTTGAACGGATAGGGATGGATCTGGTGGGGCCCCTCGTAAAGTCCGCTTGAGGGCACCAACACATCCTAGTGATCGTTGATTAGGCCACCCGGTATCCAGAGGCGATACCTCTCAGACATACTGCAGCAAAGCTTATAGCTCGGGAGTTGTTTGCTGTGTTCTGCCGGGTGGGGTTGCCCAAGGAGATCCTTATGGATCAGGGGACCCCATTCATGTCTAAAGTGACCAAAGAGCTATGCCGGCTACTCCAGATCAAGCAGTTGCGTACGTCTGTTTATCATCCTCAAACGGACGGTTTAGTGGAGCGATTCAATAAAACCCTGAAAACCATGCTCAAAAGGGTGATTTCACATGACGGGAAAGACTGGGATATGATGCTTCCCTATTTGATGTTTGCCGTCCGGGAGGTGCCACAGGCATCTACGGGGTTTTCGCCTTTTGAGTTGTTATACGGGCGACATCCCCGGGGATTGTTGGACCTGGCAAAGGAAACATGGGAGCAGGAGTCCACCCCCCATAAAAGTGTGATTGAACACATTTTGGGAATGCAGAACCGCATAAGCGCGGTCATGCCAATTGTGAAGGAGCATTTACAGGAGGCTCAGGCCGCGCAGAGCGGCCGGTACAATAGACAAGCCACCATGCGGACCTTTACCCCCGGGGATCGGGTGTTGGTGTTGGTCCCCACGGCAGAGAGTAAATTCCTGGCTTAGTGGCAAGGCCCCTACGAGATAAAGGAAAGAATCGGGGCGGTCAACTATAAGGTATTGCAGCCCGGTAGGTGGAAACCTGAACAAATATACCATGTCAACCTGTTAAAACCTTTGCAGGAACGGGAAAGCATGATGGTTGATTTTTCCCAATCTCTCTCCTCTTTGGGTCGTTCAAACCCGGCTCCGGCGACCTCCGGAGAGGACGAACCGGATGTAAGGTTTGGAGAAGCCCTCACCAAGCAACAGAGGCGAGAGGCCAGAAGGCTGGTTCAGCAGAACCCTGATGTCTTCTCCGAACTGCCGGGTAGGACCAGTCTGATACGACATGACATTGTCACCGAGCCTCACCTGAAGGTACGCCTGAAGCCATACCGGGTGCCGGAGGCTCGAAGACAAGCCATATCAGAGGAAGTGAAGACAATGCTACGCCTGGGGGTCATCGAAAAATCCTGGAGTGAATGGGCTAGTCCCATTGTCCTAATACCAAAACCCGATGGCTCCTTAAGGTTCTGCAACGACTTTAGGAGATTGAACGAAATATCCAAATTCGATCTCTACCCCATGCCCTGGGTGGATGAGCTGATTGATAGGCTGGGACAAGCGCGATATTTCACCACGCTCGACCTGACCAAGGGGTACTGGCAGGTGCCACTGACGGAGTCCGCCAAGGAGAAAACCGCTTTTTTTGCGCCAGAGGGTCTCTTTCACTATGTTGTCTTGCCTTTTGGGTTACATGGCGCTCCGGCCACATTCCAGAGGTTGATGGACCTAGTCCTGGAACCCCACCAGGCGTATGCATCAGCGTACCTTGATGACATCATTATTTACAGCTCCGAGTGGCAGACCCACTTGGAACAGGTACAAGCGGTGGTGAACGCACTCCGAACAGCCGGATTGACAGCCAATCCCAAGAAGTGTGCGTTGGGGCTCACGGAAGCCCGCTACTTGGGCTACGTAATAGGCCAAGGAGTGATTAAGCCCCAAATTAACAAAGTTGAGGCGATCCAGAAGTGGCCTAGACCCCTGACCACGAAGCAGGTTAGGGCCTTCCTGGGTATCGTGGGGTACTACAGGAGGTTTGTTCAAAATTTTGCGGGACTATCAACCCCCTTGACGGACCTTCTCAAAGGCAAGAAGTCCGTCATGGTGCGCTGGACTCCGCAGGCCAAGGACTCCTTCCGGGCCCTGAAGGGGGTCCTGTGCGGACAGCCCGTTCTTGTCAACGCTGATTTCCGGAAGGAGTTCGTAGTACAGACTGACGCCTCTGAGGTCGGCCTGGGGGCTGTTCTGTCTCAGGTGGTTCAGGGGGAGGAACACCCCGTCACCTTCTTAAGTAGGAAGCTCACCCCTCCCGAGCGGAATTATAGCGTAGTGGAGAAGGAGTGCCTGGTGATCAAGTGGGCCTTGGAGTCCCTACGCTATTACCTGCTGGGACGGCGGTGTCGCTTGGTGACTGATCACTCTCCGCTGGTCTGGATGAGGTCCGCCAAGGAACGGAATGTCCGGGTTACCCGGTGGTTCCTTTCTCTACAGAGCTTCTGGTTTACGGTTGAACACCGGGCCGGAAGGTTGCAGGGCAACGCCGATGCCTTGTCCCGCGGCCCGTGTTTGATGGCGGTAGTTCAACCCCGCACGCTTGAACTGAGGGGGGGGTATGTGAGACTGTGACCGGGGTTGTCTATGACGGCCGGTACGTCTCGCCCCGGTTGTGCTCCCTCCATGTATAGAAAGCAACTCCACTCCAGGGTTTATTGCTGTTTCCCTGCAGGCTGAAAGGAGGGTTAAAAGGAAACAGGAACCTGGGTGTGGGCCCTAGTGTGAGGGAGTGAATACAACTCCCTAAGCTTCTGCCGAAGAAGCACATGTGAGCCATTTCTGGAATCTGGCTTGTTGGTTCTGGAGGAGGATATTCCGGAACACGTGTTGTGTGCTGTTTTGGATTTTTGTTTGGACAATAAACCGCGTGCTGTGATCATTGGTGCCTGGATCCCGTGTCTTCTGCCGCGCAGCCGACCACGCTACCTCACAATATATATATATATATATATATATATATATATATATACTGTATATATATATATATATATATATATATATATATATATATATACAGGGGTTGGACAAAATAATGGAAACACCTGGATACATCATCAAAAGTTAGCTTAATATGGTGTAGGTCTACCTTTTGCGGCGATTACAGCCTCAATTCTCCGAGGTATGGATTCATACAAGGTATGAATTGTTTCCAAAGGAGTTTTAGCCCATTCCACAGTTAAAATGTGCTGCTCCTACGTCAGTAGCAGCTTGGATCCGGATCCGCAGTGGCTCGAGGGATTTCCGGACCCGGGGCTCGCGCGGACGCTCAAATAAAAAGGGGACGTATTTGTACGGGGATTGCTGTAGATACTTCGTGACGCCATGAACGGTGTGTGGTAAGATATGGTACCACCACTGCTGTTGGGGAGCACCCGGGGGAGATGGGATAGCAGCTGGATGTTAACACCTCCGTGGGTAGGGATGGATGCCCCGGGGCTCAGTGTCCAGAACACAGGGAGTGATATAGGCCGGGCCGGACCGGGGAATGTTGGTGTACTCACTGTAGAAGAATTACACACCAGTCCGTTGGTAAACCAAGGTATCAGTGGCCGGCTGCCGCGTCCGGGTGTACTCGGGTCCCACACCCGGCTGGTGTACCGATGTCCTTTCCTCCAGAACTCTGTAGCTTTTCTCACTTTAGGACGCCTCCGTCTGGAATGGGGAAGTCCACTACCTTGTCTACTCTCCACTAGGCTCAGCTTTCCTCTGGCAGTCTGTCACTGTCACTCCTCTCCACTTCAACTCCACTAGAAAACTAAGTGGTTCCCGCCCCCGGATCCTCAAGACCCCTAGGTGGGTGCTCCCAATCCGCCTGGTCCTGCCCACTGGTGTGTCCTTCTTATCCTGGGGGGGTGGCTAGGATTTTGTGGCTGATGGAACCTTGTGTGGGAAGGTGTTATGTAGGGTGTTGTACACTTCTGTGACTACCTGGCCTTGCCAGGGCATCACATTAACACCCTCCAGTTCTTTGAACAACGATGGTGGCGGAAATCGACGTCTAACTTGAATCTCTAAAATCAACCATAAATACTCAATAATGTTGAGGTCTGGGGATTGTGGGGGCCAGATGAGATGCTCAACTTCATTAGAATGTTCCTCGTGCCATGCTTTAACGATTCTAGCTGTATGAATTGGTGCATTATCATCCTGAAAGATGGCGTTCCCCTCCGGGAACAGTGCTTGAACCATGGGATGCACTTTGTTGCCCAAAATGCGTAAATAATCTCAGCTGTTAATTCTTCCATGAAGGGATATCATTCGCCCGGCGGATCTCCACGAAATAGCACCCCAGTTCATCACAGAACCTCCGCCGCGTTTTACGGTTCGGAGAAGGCAGTCTGGATGGAATGCTTCTTTTGGCTGTCTCCAAACGTACACTTGGCCGGAGGTCGGAAAAAGGGTAAACGATGATTCATCTGAGAATATCACATGTTTCCACTGCTCTAGGGACCAATTCTAGAGGTTTCTATACCACTCTAAATTCTTGGACACATTTGTCATTGAGAGCAGCGGGTTTCTAATTGCAGCTCTTCCGTGGAATCCAGATTTGTGCAGCTCCCGATGAACAGTTTTCATGGAAACTTGGTTCTGTAGGTGTTCATTGAGCTCAGCAGTGATTTTCGGAGCCGTGGTCTTGCGATGCTCTCTCACAATTCGCTTTAGAATCTCTCAGTCAACTTCGATTTTCGTCCCGACCTGTGCTTTGCTGCGGCGTTTTTCCTTTTCTTTTAAATGCAGTCATTACTTTGGAGACAGTACCTCTTGACACGCCAAGCATTCGGGCACTTTCTGTTACACTAGCGCCTACCATACGAGCACCAACAATTTGGCCTCTTTGAAAATCCGAGAGGTCTCCCATTGGTATCAGGTTCTCATCAATGTTCTTACAAGTCTGCAAAACAAACAGTTAATTTACATACACATATCACATAACACAGATAATCAACTACAAAACATTAACATATGTCACGGTTTGCATGTTTATAACATGTTCGAAAATTATGATGCCAAAATGTTAGGTGTTTCCATTATTTTGTCCAACCCCTGTATCTATAGCATGTAGCTGATGTTTTTTCAGTTATTCAAGTGATTTGGCAGGGTCTTACTGCTGCATACCGTGGTGCTCATTCATAGGTGAAGAACCATCCAAAAATGCTGTGCAGAAAAACTTTTATTCATAGGTGGAGGTTACATGTTGTGGCAGCGGGGAGGGAAAAGACAGAACAACACATCAGACGAAGGCCGTTTCGCACTCTTTCTGTGCTTCGATGGGTCTGGCAGTCTAAGATTAAGACAGACTGTTTAACCCGTCGAAGCACTGAGAGAGAGTGCGAAATGACCGTGACGTGTTGTTCTGTCTTTCCCCTCCCCGCTGCCACAACATGTGACCTCCACCTGTGAATAAAAGTTTTTCTGCACAGCAAGAACCGGTGAGTGCCTTCATTTCTCCCATATACTATACCCCTAACTCTACCCAGTGCTTTCTCTGTGCCCATAGACTAATACTGCCTCTAATAAAACCTGATAGTTTCCCCACAAAGTAAGATATTTCTATGTTGGCCCCTTTACAATATGATGCTTCTTCACGGAGAATAACATTCCTAAAATGTCCCCAATACAGTGTGATGGCTTCATAGTCTCAAACACACAGTATGATCCTCCCCATAAGTGTCCAAAACACACAATACGATGCCCCCATAGTGCTCCCTCACACACTGATGTCAACACAGTGTCCTCACATCCTCCCACATGTGTTACCCCTTACACAGTATGGTTCCCAAAAGTGTTCCCTACTACTCCCAGACACACTATAAGGCCTCACAATGTTATATTAACACTCAATACGGTTCCCCAACCCCTTCCCATGATACACACATATTGGTCCAAAACAAACTTTATTGAGGGAGCTACAACCCAACCGTGTGCAACCAGTTTAGATTACTGGATAGTAAATTCAGAATCTTGGACATGCTGTACAGGAGCTTAATGTATAGGATTGTATCACAATCCCTTAAGTGAGGGAAATCATGGCAAAAAGAAGAGTGTATCCCTTAGATAATAAATATATGCACAAAATATATATCCACAAAGCTGATCTCCAAAAGATATCCACTGGCACTTGTGCCTACTTCATCCAAATAATGTTGGTATTCTTTATAAAATGTGTACAGATACTTTCTTGGATAAAACATCAATGTCTAGGAACAGACAGGCCACCAGTATCACTATGTCTATTGGTTAGAAGAAGAAACAGATACGGTAGTCATGGGAGGATCACGATTAGATTAATATATTTTTTTCTAAGGGGGATACAAGAGCAACATTTAGGCATAGTGTGAGTCAATTCACAAGACCCAGTCCAGCAGATGTGTTAGTAAATAGTCGCCAAGAAATGGAAGTTCTGCGAACAATCTATTACCTGATGGCATCCCCAGTTCCTGATGGGATACACTTTGTCGTGGTGGAATCTTATGCTGTTTTGGGCACTACTACCAACTGTTTATAATAAATAATAATAATAATAATCTTTATTTCTATAGCGCCAACATATTCCGTAGCGCTTTACAATTCAGGAGGATCATATACAAACAAGTAACAGTTATAGAAATACAATATTTAGAGGGGAAAAAAATACAACCCTGCTCGTGAGAGCTTACAATCTACAATGAGATGGGGGGAGAGGCAAGGTTCAAGTGCTTATTTACAATGACAATCCAACCATCTCCCGGAAATGGGGCGGGATAATGGTTTCCTGGACCAGTGGGCCCGAGCCTTGAGATGCCATTGGGTGCCATGGAGTTTGATGTGGAGTTATGTTGTGAGAGGTTGTAGAGGGACTATGTGAATCGAATCTGATTAGGGAGTGTGATAGGCCGCCCTAAAAAGATGCGTCTTTAGGGTGCGTCTGAAGCTGAGTAAGTTGTGATTTGTCCTAACTTCTTGGGGTAGAGCGTTCCAGAGGGTTGGTGCAGCTCGGAAGAAGTCTTGGATCCGGGAGTGGGAGGTTCGAATTAGTGTGGATGTTAGTCGAAAGTCGCTTGCAGAGCGTAGAGAACGGGTGGGATGATAGACAGAGAGGAGGGTGGAGATGTAGGGGGGTGCTGCACTGTGGAGAGCTTTGTGGGTGAGAACAAGCAGTTTGAATTGGATCCTATGATATATGGGCAGCCAGTGCAATGACTGGCACAGAGCAGAGGCATCCGAGTAGCGGTTAGCCAGATAGGTGACCCTGGCTGCTGCATTAAGGATTGACTGTAGAGGAGAGAGTTTAACCCTATTTTTAAAGGCACTATCTATCTTGGTTTAATTTTTTTCACAGACACTGGATATGTAGAAAAAAATTTGCGACGAATTATTAGAATGAAGCAAATTTTGTTGTGCCACATACAGGTGCAGTGATGGACAAATGAGGCAACAACAGCTGCAGTACTGAGGGTTGCATATGAAAAAGAGTTTATATTGTGAAGGGGAGACAAGGATGACACATGGACCCCTAAGCTGGCCCTAAGACTGGGTACCATGTATTGTCCCTTATCCCGATGGTAGACTTGAAGGTAGTCAGGATCGAGCCTCCAATGTGGACCTGTCTCCTATCCTTGCCCTGATGACTAAGTCCCCCCCCAGGGGACTCACCAGGACAGAGATCCCAAAAACCCACCAACACAGAACAATGGATAGGGTAAACCAAAACTCACACACACGTAAAACCTGCACCAGGGAATAACCAAAGATGAATGGGTAAGTGTACAAAGAAAAGGGGGTAGTAGAAGCGACTTACTACAATTACAGCAGATAGCAAGAGACATGTCCTCTCTGCTCCTGGGATAGCTCCAACTGCGTTGAATATTCAGGAACCTCTCCAGTAAGCATAGGGATTATATGCAGGCCGGAAAAGAGCAACTGCCGGCAGCTGAGTAAGGTTGCTTTCACACTTCCATATTTTTCCATCAGTCACAATCCATTTTGTGACTGATCTGATGGATGCGCTGGCTGATATTTTTAGGCTGGGGGGCTCCCCATAACATGGGGCTCCCCATCTGGGAATACCAGCCCTCAGCCAAGTGGGGGGTACCGCACGCCGTTTTTCTTTAATTAATTATTTATTTATTTACTTTACTGCAAGTTATAGACCCCACCGGCAGCTGTGATTGGTTGCAGTGAGACAGCTCTCACTCAATATGGGGGCTCGTCTGACTGCAACCAATCATAGGTGCCAGTGGGCAGGGGAAGCAGTAAATACGAGATGGAATAATGAGCGTAAAGCTTTTTCAAAAGCAGTAGAAGCCACCGGAGCAGTATGATAGCTGTGCAGCGCCACGCCGCACCAGTGATCGGTGAATATGAAGGAAGGAGAGAGAGGCACAACTGATGGAACGGATCCGATAAAAAAAATTGATCCGTTGTAGTAGTTTGTAACTTGCAAAGAGAATCCAACTGTGCCCGCGGGTAACCTGAGTGACTTCACTGCTGACAGCGCGACTCACTTCAGTTGCTCCGTGGATCTCACAGCGAGCGGCAGTGCTCTACAGCCGCTCCTGTCAGCTTCCGATGTAGCAGAGCTGAAAGCGTTATGGGACTTCGTGTGGATTACATCGGACCTGGAGGGGTATTTGGGGATTAATAAAGTGGTGAAAGAGGGGTTTTTTTGTCTTTTATTACAAATAAAGGATTTTTTGGTGTTTATGTTTATTTACTTTCACTATAGTTTTGTGATGGGCGGTGTCTCATAGACGCCTGCCATCACTAAGCTAGGACTTAGTGGCAGCTATGGGCTGCCATTAACTCCTTATTACCCCGATTGCCACCACATCAGGGCAATCGGGATGAGCTGGGTAGAGTCCCGGGACTGTCGCATCTAATAGATGCGGCATTTCCGGGTGGCTGCTGGATGTTTACCTTAGGGGCACTTTGCACACTACGACATTGCAAGCCGATGCTTGCGATGCCGAGCGCGATAGTCCCCGCCCCCGTCGCAGCTGCGATATCATGGTGATAGCTTCACATGCACAAACCTGCCCTGCGACGTCGCTCTGGCCGGCGAACCGCCTCCTTATTAAGGGGGCGGGTCGTGCGGCGTCATAGCGACATCACACGGCAGGCGGCCAATAGAAGCGGAGGGGCGGAGCTGAGCGGGACGTAAACATCCCGCCCACCTCCTTCCTTACGCATTGTGGGCCGGGAGCCGCAGGACGTAGGTAAGATCTGTTCATCGTTCCCGGGGTGTCACACACTGCAATGTGTGCTACCCCGGGTACGATGAACAATCTGACGTGCAATTCTAGAGAAAGGTACGATGTGTATGGGATGAACGTTTTAACGTTCAATCGCAATCGCACGTACCTGTCACACACTGCAATGTAACTTACGATGCCGGATGTGCGTCACTTACGACGTGACCCCGCCGACACATTGTAAGATATATTGCAGCGTGTAAAGCAGGCTTAACTGTAGTCATGCAATCAGCAGACCTGGTACTCTATCTACCACTATATTATTGTCACTGTAATGTGGTAATATTTGCTTTTTTTTAAGTGTTTTTTTATTTAATAAATAGCTATAAAGATTTATTTTTTTATAAGTGGCGGGGAAATATATAGTTTTTGGCTTGTGATTGTGTGGCGCCCTGGACTAGCCAGGTCATCACAGGTAACACTCAAACACCCCCACCCCCACTAGACAGTAACACGACCCGTGGGTGGCGTCACGGACTAAATCCCCCAAACCAACCACCCTTTTCACTCAAGGGCGAGGAGCGCCGCTCGAGTCCCCGGATCCGGCCCACCGCTCGAGCCACCGAGCAGCCGCAGCAGCGCCGGACCCGAGTGTTAGCGAGCGTGCGGCGGTGGCGTCCTCCCCGCCCGCGACAATTGTGTTCTTTAAAAGAGAATGAACCAGCAGGATTTTCATATATAAAGTAAAGGCATTGCCATACTGGTGCTAGGATGGTGAATGAAATCTTACCTTCAGTTTAAGAATTGGATCTTTGATTGCACAAAAAAAACCTTTATCAAATGTCCAGAAATTAATGCATTGCTTGAGTAGCATGTGCATCAGGGCGGGACTTTGTGGGTTGGGTCTTCAATAATGATTTCTCCCTCGTTGCCTTTCTCCCCTCTATTTACATTTCTCCCCTCTGCCGCCACGATTAACACTATGGCCGATGCGTGTGCAGTATTGTTTTCAAGTTTTTCTCCAACTCTTCAATAAAATGGTGTCAGAATAAGCACATGTGTGCATCGCAGTCTCCAGCGTCATTTTACTGAGGACACTCTGGAGATGACTATGAACGGTAGCGCATGTGCTACTAAAAAACTTCAATCTGTGCATGCACCATCATCACTCATATTAGTCTTTATAGTGTCTTCAATAAAATGGTGCAGGAGACTGCGGTGAGCGCAAACACTGATTCCGGTGCCATTTTATTGAAGCATTATATGTGAAATCCTGCTGGTTGCTTCCCTTTAAGGCCCTAGCTATGCTAAGCATTATTTTTCGACGTGTAGCGCCCCACGGAGAAGGTGTTTTAACTTACTTGATGCTGGGCTGGGGGTGCAGATCCTCTGCGTTGTCACAGGGTGGCCTGGTCCGGTTCCGTTACTCCAAGGCATACAGGAAAGAGGGTTGGAGGGTGATAGGGAGGAGGCAGGTAGTAGCTGGAGGTGGAGGATGGGGGTGACAGTGAAGAAAGTCTTTTGGATGATCGTGATGCCATCTGTGGCACGCGGCCATGTATGCAGCCGCCACTGAAGGGTCTCTCACCGGGGCAGCTGTTGGGTGCAGCTGGGATGGTGTCACTCCCCACAGGCGGAGTGGGATTACCCCGGGGAGGATGATGGAGGATGCCAGGGGAGGTGGTAGTCCCTGTTGGCACCGCAGCAGTGGGTGCCGGTGCCGGTAAAGGAGAGGCAGAGGCAGGGGCTGCGGTTCCAAGTCTTTTTACTCACAGGTAGTTCAGGCGCTGCCCCAGAGTACCGATCTCTGCCACGATGGGCTCCAGCCAATTCCGGATAGTCGGCGGTCACCGCCAGTGCCCGTGAAAGTCTTTTAGTGAAGTGTCCCATGGTTGTTATCCAGAATCCGGGCCAAGCCTCCTGCTCCAAGCCACAAGCCCACGAAGAGAGAGGAACGCTTAACTCCAGTTGTCACTGGTAAGTGTTATCCCAAGCTGTGCCCAGGAAGGTTTTGCTGTAAGTGTGAAGGTTGCGCCTACTTCTACCCCATTTGGTGCCCGCCCCAAGTGGTTCTCCTAGCGACTGGGAAAGTCCCATGCTTTGTGATGGCTAACTCCCCTGTCTGCCCTAGTCTAACCCCCTGTGAGTAAGCACCTTACTGTTGTTTGTGTGTGTTTTGTGAAGGCACCGGAAGGTTAACCCCTTCCTGACCCGGGATAGATATTACTCCTGAATAATCCCGGGTGTAATACCCTGTGGCGCCTGAAACCCAGGGGCGCCACAGAAGCTCACTGCAGACCGTTCTTTCCTTTGGAGTGGGTCAAAAAAGGCTGTACAGAAAGTTTAAGCATAACCAAAGGTAGATCAAATATGTTTTGGTATTTAGGGCAATTTATTGACAAAAGATATCTGTTACATCTCGTGGCTCTCCTGAGGCAAGGACTGAGGCAGTCTCCCATTCCTTGCCTGCCACGAGCACTCCGGCTCAGCAGCGCCGAAGGTCTGCCAGACTGCGCAGTGTGCAGGAGATACCTTCTCAGAGAGGAAGCAGAAGGGTGACACCTAGTGGTTCTCCTGTTACAAGGAGTGAAGCGGTCTCCCATTCCTGGCCTGCCGCAGACTCTCCTGCTCAGCGGCCCCGAAGGTCTGCGAGGCTGCGCAATGTGCAGAGGTTTACTGCTCAGGGAAGCAGTGAGATTCCCGTTATCTCTGCACATTGTGAGACCGAGGATCCCGCCTCTATTTCCCAGAGGCAGGAGGGTGAGCATGTGCAATGCGTGGTGGGTCCTGATTCGCTCACTGACGTCACACGGCTTGATGACAAGGCTGGTGACGTGGTGAATCCTGACTGGCCAGGCTTGGACGTCGTGGACCCTGATTGGGTCAAGTCCGTCATCTCCGCCTCGCGCCCGCCCTCGGGTGGAGCTGCACCTCCTTAAAAGCTCCCCCTGCCATCATGGCGGCGCGCGACCGTCCTTCTATGTTTGGATGTCTGGCAGCGTGCTGCCACGCCACTGCTCAGGCATTACTGTCTCTTGTGGGCTTGGCCCTTGCTGCTCCGGCAGTACCTCGTTTGCAGGCCGTGTTCCTGCCTTGCTGCTCCGGCAGTACCCCCGTCAACAGGCCGTGTTCCTGTCCCAGGTGAGCTCCTCAAGTCTCCATTGGACTCACCTGGTTATTGAAAGCACACGTGCGTGGGCACCTCTGTGCTACCCTCGTGCCATATTCTCGTGACTTCCACTGGCACATGTGCGTGGGCACCTCTGTGCTTCCCCGTGCAACAGGTACACCGAGCCGTGAGATCTGTGCCATACAACCCTCACGGGTTAGGGCAGATCGGTGTACATAGATCGTCTGTGACATTCCAGACGATCGCTAGCAGCAACCCGCTCACTCTTCACCCACCATAGCGGCGGTCCCTTACACCGCACAGTGGACCTTGACCGGCGGAAGCAGTCCATTTCCCATCTTGGCACGCTTCCCCGGGTCCCCCTCGTAACAGATATCACTCTATCAACAGATGGAGGAGGACTCTGATCTCTTAGTGGTCATGGTGTCTGTCTAATCTGCTTAAATCTTCTAGTTTAAGAGGCCAGAGACATCAATTACATCTATAGCTGCAGAGAAAAGGTCAAGGAAAAATATCTTAACTGATTAAAATCAGTTTTGGTTTCAGTAAATTTTTGTTCCGTGAAGTCAGGGAGGTTGTTCTCTCAGATGTCAAACTAAGCATCATCTTCACCTTTACAATGAACTCCAGAACTTCCTATTGTCAGTTTGTAGAGATGAACAAATCAGGCAAAATTTGAATTTGCAATGTCATGATGTTGTGTGTGTATGCGCATAATTGTCCTGGACCTCATCAGTTGAGCATGGGAAGTCCAAAGGATTCAGCACTCGCTGCAGAAATTAGAAGATGCAACGAGGACAGGATAGGTAACCAATGAGGAGAGTGAAACCAGAAAGTATAAGTATTTTTATGTTTTAAAGCCTTTTGATTGCCTTTTTTGGTTCAGAAAAATGCAGCATGTGGTCACTACTTCCCTGAATCTGTGTAGAAGCGAATTACAAAAAACCCAAAAAACGTGTTTTGAGTAAAGCAGATGTTTGTAATATTTGAGTAGAATTCAGTTGCACTAAAATATATTTGCTTATCTCTAGGAACAAGATTGCACATTTTCAGGTTCAGAATATATCCTAAATAGGTAACAAAATCTATATGATTAGCCAATTCTCAAGGTCCAGAACAACTGTTACCCCATCTAGACAAAGTTTGGTTACCATAGTTGAGATGAGCTTTACTATACTGAAATGAGTGCTCCACTTGTCTGACCCTCGCACATACAAGACAATTTGGCAGTGTAAGCTGGACCCTCTAAATGCAGAGGTGGGTAATTAAGAAATAGATTTGAAAAGCATTATGCTTGACTGACAGGATTAAAAGCTAGACTGTAACATATGATGAAATTAAAGACCTCCTCATTGTGAAGAGTAGTCTCCTTCCTAGAACTCCTCCCAGATTGGCAGGAGGAAAGTTGCCTGCCCTCCCTTTCAGTTTACTTTTGTTTTTGTGATATTTGTAAATTGTATTTATATTTTTAACATATACCTTACTTATAAAAAAAAATCCTTTTCATTTACTTCTTGTCACGTCTCCACCAGAGTCCGCTCCTGCTACTTCTGCTTCGATCATCAGATGCCGCTGTATTGCCACTGTGGCAGTTCTGGTGATGGGGAGGAGTCAGTGGCTTTGGTGGGTACAGGCTCCCCCCATCTACTAAGCTGGGTTTCCCTGGAACCTGCAATACCACTGGCTGACTGTGGTGGTGTGTGTCTTCCAGCTGAAGTTACCCCCTTTCAGCCAGGGCCAATGGGAAGGCACCACACCATTCTTATTCCTTCTGCAGTCTGCTGGTCTCCGCCAGATATAGTCTTGTAGTTTACTGCTGAGTCTCTGGTTCACATCCTGTTTTTGTACTATTGATTCCCGTGTATTGACCTCCACCTGCCCTCTGACCATTCTCCTGCTTGCCGTTTTTGTACTTTCCTGCCATCTCTGGTTTGACCTTAGCCTGATTACTACACTACTCTCTTGCCTGCTGATTTTGTCCCTGTTTTACCTTCTGGTTTTGACCCTGCCTGACAACTACTCTTCTCCTGATTGCAACATTCCATAGGCAGCGACCTCCTGGGCCTTGTAGTAATTCCAGATCCCTGTACAGGGGTTAAAGGGTTTCAGGGCCTTTGGGATCCTACTGAGTGAGCGGTTAGCTTCTAGTCTGTCCGTGACAGTCATCCTAAGTCTGTGGTCCCAGCCAGACCTCTAACTTCTGAACATTTCTTGGCTTTATTTTTGAATTGATCTCTTCTCAGTCACAACAGGTGGATGGTTTGGACAATTGGGTAGCTCCCATCCGTGGTTTAATTAGATGTTTGAAACCACAGTCACAGTTATGCATTGCTAGGATATAGATCATAAAATCATAGAATGGTAGAGTTTGAAGGACCTCAAGGGCCATCGGGTCCAACCCCCTGCGAGTACAGGCTTTACTAAATCCCAACTATATTTTTATCAAGTTTCTGCTTGAAGATTTCCATTGATGGAAAGCTCACTACCTCCCGTGGTAGCCTGTTTCACTCCCTGGCTGCCCTCACTGTCAGAAAGTTTTACCTAATGTCTAATCTGAATCTCCTTCCTTTAAGTTTCATACCATTGCTTCTTGTACTTGCTTGTGCTAATAAAAGTAGGGTAGTTCCCTCTGCACTGTGACTACCTTTCAGGTATTTGTAGACCACTATTAAGTCTCCTCTCAGCCTTGTCTTTTTCAAATTGAACATTCCTAGTTCTTTTAGCCGTTCTTCTTATGACATGGTTTACAGACCTTCTACCATTTTGGTGGCTCTTCTTTGGACTTGCTCCAATATATCCAATATATATGTTAACAATGAGTTTAGTATTAGTTTTAATAAATGCTATGGGCGATCCTCACGTATGAAAAGTTAATATATTTTGGTGTCTTATTTCATTGTTGGAATGGTCATTGTTTGGTTGGTGGTGGGACATGTTCTACTCTTTGAATTTTTTGATGCTTAGTAAGTGAACAAGGTTTTTACTCAATAATAATTCATATTGAAAATTGTGGTATATTTATACATCACAACTGGAAAATTTCATAGCTTTTTAGTAAATAGCTTATTGTCTTTATTTGCTGAAATCTGAAGCCAATGTACTCTCGTGCAGTAAAATGAAAATTAAACCTGTACTGTGTGTTCACAAAGTGACCATACCATATCTTCTTGTATCTGTGGTCAATGTCAGCTGAACTGTGTATTAATCTGCGCTGTCAGCAAGGAAATTAATGCGTGCCTACAACTCTAATAACAGTAATTGACTCCTAATAGCAAATATAATAAAATGAGGATTAGTTACCATCTCAAATACCTAATACATGTAATTTCAAAATCACGGCATTATATTAGATTGTGTTCACTGCACAATAATACATTCCCTCTGCGAAATAGTCAATAACCATGGAAATGATCATATTACACATATAAGAGTTGCTATAATTGTTGTCAGGCCTAAGAAAGAAACTCTGACTTTTGTCAGTCGGCCTATTCAGGTTGTCATGGACTCCCAAAGTGCACCACGAGTGCAAGTCACTTAATGATTTAATTGGAAATCTTTTAAATAACGATAAGATTCCTTACCCCAACCAGCATTACTTTAAAAGCATAATTAGAAACATTTCTGTTAGCAATTTAGTAATAGTTTTAGCTCCATTTTTGGTATTATCTGGGAACAATCTCAAAACCCACTTAAGATCATCCATCTATCGGACCTTTTTTTTGGATCCTAAGTGTCCCCAAATTTGTCAGAAACATTGCAACAGTTCTAGCAAATTGAGAATTGTTGTCAAGTGTGAAAGAGATGTCTCTTCTAAAATACGACAATAAAGAAATATACCATATCCCCTATTGACTAATCTGTGCAAAAATATTCTACAATGTTGTATCTACAGCTCCTATGAAGATCTATGTAGATAACAGACATGCCAAAAATGTTATGTGTTAGCGCTTCCTTATCACAACTATGTCTTTCCATACTTTATAACAAAATGTATGCTCGGAAAATCTAGGGGGCATGAAGGGAAATGGAAATATGACTGCAAGATGAAGCTACATATGCTTTGTTTGTAGTCTGTATATATGCATTTTCACATCTATTAAAGTTTATTTTGCAGCGTATGCAATCGCACATGACCATGCAAGTAAAGGTGTTCAGAATGGATTAACTAGAGTTCTATGGGCTTTGGTGGAAAATTTGGATCTGTGTGCCCACCAGGATGTTGGTCAGATATATACATACCTATTATAATGTCCCCTATCTTATAATAATGTCCTCTGCCCTGGCAGCTTTATTAAATAAAACTCCATCCTGTAGTAATGTCCCCCATTTTGTAATAATGTTACTCATCCTGTAATAATGTTTCCCATCAAGAAATAATGTACTTTCTATTTGCCTATTCCTGTAATAATGTTCCACATCCTGTAAAAATGTCCCCATCCCAGCCTCCATCCTGTAATAATGGCCCTTATTCTGTAATAAAGAACACCATCTTGGCCTCTTCCTGTAATAATGTCCCTCATCCTGGCCTCCATCATGTAATAATGTCCCCCAACCTGTAATAATCTCCCCCTTCTTGTATCAATGTCTTCCATGCTGTAATAATGGCATGCATTCTGTAATGATTTCCCCCATCTGGTAATAACTTGCCCATTCTGACTTTCATCCTTTGAAACTGTCCCTCATCCTGGACGCTGTCCTATAAAAAATGTTCCTCATCCTGTAGTAATGTCCCCCATTCTGGCCTCCATGCTGTAGTAATGTTCATCATATCTTTTCCATCCTTGCCTCCTCCGGTAATAATGTACTTCATCCTTACTACTTCCTTTAATAATATCCCCTCTCTTAGCCTCCATCCTGTAATAATGTCCCCATCCTCTAATAATGTTCTCCATCTTGAAGTAATGTCCCCCTTCATGTGGTAATGTCTCCGATCCTGTGATAATAGCAGCATCCTGCCCCAATCCTGTATTAATGTCTCCCATCCTGGCCCCCATCCTGTTATAATGTTCCCCATTTTGTAATAATACTCCCCATCCTGGCTTCCATTCTTTAATAATGTCCCTCATCCTTGCCTCAATCTTTTAATAATGTCCCCTATCCTGGCTTCCATCCTGTAATAATGTCTCCCATCCTGGCCTCCATCTTGTAATCATGTCTCCCTTCCTTTAATAATGCCCTACACATTAGAAAAACAAACAAATATAAAAATATTACTGTCACCTGTTCACTTCATCCTCCATCGTCTTCTTCATCCTTCGGAACCAGTGCACTGAGTGTGCAACAGTGGCTTTACTCAATGACATCATCAAATAGTGAATTTCGGGGCAGTAAGGTGAGTATTATTATTATTATTTTGTTTTGCCAGTTTGCCTGGCCTTTTGTTTTTTAGCAAAATAGCAGTTGCAGCTGGCTGCTATTTTGCTGTATTTGCATGGAACAAAGCTCAAATGATCCATACTCTGGAGAGTACAAACTTTGTACAATTCAAAGACAAGTCAATTTTCCCCTCAAATAAATGCACTCATTTCTACACACATCAAAATAACAGTTGGAAACTAAGGGATCCATGTAATGTTCTATCACAGTATCTCACCCACTACTATCTGTTTCTGCCACTTATGTAAACCTGTATGTATGTGTATATAGGCACTCAATTGATGTACCATGTGACAGAGTACATAGAGATAGATGCATATTGCTGTTCAAAGGAGACTGAGCTGCTCCTTAAATGGTTACTTCAATCTTGTACATTTATGGCATATCTACAGCATATGCCATAACTATATGATAAATGTGATCCCAATGTAGATCTCTAAAATAGGGCCATATGGTGCCACTAGCCTTGATTGTACAAAATGCAACAACCACTTTATGCTAATGTCTCAGACAGGGGAGTATCAGCGGGGGAAGCAGGCATTTGTCCCCAATGCAGTCAGGAGTGCCGCAGTGTAAGGTGTCTCCCTGGCGACTGCATTTTGCTGCCCCCCATAGTGAGATTTGGCTATTCTCTGAGCCAGCTGTCAAGCTGACAGTCTGCTCAGACAAGGTGTATCATGCCGGCTCCCAGCAATCCATTGTACTTGCGTTTTTCAGGCGTGAATACAACTGACCGACGGCACTTCCGGATGATCATGTGATCACATAGATAACATCACTCAGTGGAGCCGCATAGACCCGAAGAATGTTGGGGGAGTAAACCCTTAAATGGAGCTGAAGAAATGTGGAGAATGTGTGAATAAACAGTACAGAGAGCATGGAAAGGGAAATGAGTGCAGAAACAGTTTTGAGAGGGGAGATGTATGAGGAAATAGTATGGAAAGTGAAGGAGGAAATGGGTGAGGAAACAGTCTGGCAAGTTAGGAGCTAGGTGGGATGGGTGCGGACACAGTATGGGGAGAGAGGAAGGGGAATGTGTGAGGAAACAATATGGTGAGGAAGAGGTGGAATGAGTGCAGACACAGGATGGGCAGCGAGGGGGGAACGTGTGTGGAAACAATGTGAGTAGTGAGGGGGGAAATGTTTGAGGAATCAGTATGCTGAGTGGGGGGAGGTCGTAATGTGTGAAGAAACAATATGAGGAGTGAAGTTGGGGTAATTAGTGCAGAAAACAAAGAGGAGACAGTATGCCAAGTAGGGGGAGTGTGATGAGGGACACAGTATAGAGACTGGGCAGTGTGAACAGAGGGCCAGTATGGAAAGGAAAAGGCAGTGTGAAGGACATGTACCATCGGAATGACAATGTGTGGGTCATATTTTGTACAGGGAACACAGTGAGGGGCAATTATTTATTCAGGAGCACATGCTACTATTTTAAGAGCAACATGTTGGGATGTGTTGCAGAAGACCAGGGAAAATGGAAGTCTGTGGAGACGAGCTGAGAATAAAATGTCATCATGGCATCTGGACAAGATGAAGACGAAGTAACTGTCTGTCAGTCATCAACTAGTGGGGGGGTGCCACTTTGCTGTCGGTAGGGTGCCAACCTTCAGAGGCAGACAGGTTTCATTATTACACCTTTGTTAGGGTCATTTACATTTTTTAACCCTCTCTATTCCATATCTATAGTAATTCCTACCCCGCTCCATTGTGAGTGCTTTGCACTTTTTACAGGATTATATTGATCCTGTTTGGGTGTGTTATATATTTTGTCTTATGAACTTAAAAATATTTCTATTGGAGTTTATCTTTTTAATAACTATTAAGAATCTGTATGTTTTTAAGGGGTTAAAAAAACTTTTCTGCTCTGTTTTGACAGAAGATGAAGACGAAAAGAAGGAGAATGACTTCAATCAAAAAATATGTCATCTATAAGGTACCTAGATGTAAATGTTTATTTGTGATACTACTTGCGTCTCATCACTACTGTGGTTCTTGTATGGTTCACAGTCTATTGATAACTGATAACAACATCTCCCAGCATCTCTTTACCATTGTTGAGGACATACAGGGAGTTGCAGGTTCATGTGATAGATATGTACAGGGGCTGACCTGAAATTCCAATTGATGTACCATGTACTGACGATGGTTCTGTTGCTGAATTGATGTACAAATGGTGGTCCTCATGATGTAGTAATGTAGTGATAGTGATTGTGGTGATTTATTCATGTAATAATGGTGCTTCTGTTGATGTATTCATGTAGTGTTGATGGAGATACCATAATCATATAGCATGTTCTGAAAGAAACAAGGACTGAGTGACAGAATGATTTCTTATCTCAAACAAGGGAGGCCTCCCGCAAACAGAATGTAAGCTAGATAAGAAGTGGAAGTGTAGCTGGACCCGAGGGTCATAGATGAGAAGATAGCCAGGATGGGACATGTATTCCTCTGTGGGAAACTGCAAATACAGTGGCACACTAAGGAGCATAAAACCCATCTCAAATAGATTTTAAGAACAGTTCTAAGGAGTTTTTGTTATGCACCTCAGCAAGTGAGGTCCTCACAAATTAATTGGAAGTTGGAAATAGCTGTCAGGGGTCTTAGCAAGACATTTTGACCCATGCAGTCCTCCCATGTGTAGAGTGACATTTCCATAGTGGCTTGCTTGTTTAATAGAACATGTAATGGAAGTTATGTACTGTCGTGCGTAGCCATGAAGATGTCTTTTTTCACTGTTGTGCTGCTGTCTGATGTATATATTTCTCATCAATTTGTTCAGTAAAGAAAAGTTTATACATGGACACTGGTCTCCATCACTTATCTCTACCAAATCTGGTCTTGGCCTGCAGAAGCATGCGTTCTGTAGTGTCATATCGCCAAGGTAATAGAGCTCAAACTCAGTCAGGATCCATATGTCTGTAGTACATTTGGGCATGGATAATGCCCCTGGCCATGGCAGTCCCTCCTGTTACAATCACATGGCTACTCATATGCAATTTTCATATTTACGGTTACACGACAACTAGATTTTCTTTCTGTCTCTCTCAATGAAACAGGAGCTGTAGTTTTTCACTGAACATTGAGAGAATTAAGAAGAGCAGCTAGCCAGCACATAACTGGAACTGTGCAAATCGCATGAATGATCACATGATGACTACTCAAGCCACTTGAGCGAGGGGGGGCACCAAACTTAATTCTTGCCCAATATGCTGGAAAACCTAGATCCACCTCTAGATCAGGGACTAGATTACTAAATAAAATAAGAAACTATATAGTGGCTTTGGAAGGTTTGGGTTTTCCATGGAACTTGTGTCTTCTTGCCATTATCCAACATGGAGTCTGTTGCCTTGTCTTGCCCCTGAATTCCTGTCTGCTCTGCTTATAAGTCCGGGTCCAGGACTCATTCCCTGCGTGAATATTTTTTTTTTCAAAAATGTTTATTGAAAAGGAAAACATATACAAAATAAAGTATAAGTAACTCTATAGCATAGTGGCATATATTCAGTTTGTGCATGAATACTTCCACATATCGAGAAAATAAAGATAATCACACTAAGAAATCAAGTACACATAATTCTCCATGTGGAGTTAGGTAATGAGTCAATGAAAATAAGAACGTTGATTTCTGAAGCACTAAATTTAGATTAAAAAAACTGGAAAGAGAAAAGAATGTTAAGAAGAAGCAAAGAAGAATTCAAATGAGAGGAAAGACAGATCAGAAAAAGAAAGAGAAGAGAAGGGGGGGCAGAAGGGGGGAGGGGAAGGAGGGACTTGGGTCCCCTGGAACACAACCGGTTTAAGGAGGTCTACACTCCACCTCTCAGCATGAACCGAGCAAAAATTAAGCGATTGGATCCTAAGAGGAAAGGATTACCTTGAAATCAGCGGATTCTCTAAATAGAAACCACGGCGTCCAAGAGCTGAAAAACTTGCTCAGCTGGAGCTCAGAGTGGGAGAATAGTTTCTCCATCCTGCAAATGTGATCCATTTCCGCCAACCACTCCAGAATTGTCAGGGTTAAACCCGACTTCCACTTTCTCGGGAGGATCGCTCTGGTCGCGGCAACAAAATGATGGAGAAGACCTTGCTTGATCTCTTTGAAAGCTCTCGGGATCATGGACAAGAGACTGATCTGCGGAGAGCATATGATTGTCAGCCCTGTGATGTAGTTTGCCTGAATATTTTATTGCTGCTGGCTCCTGAGTCACTCCTGATTTGCTACTGATCTTCTTGATGCCACTTGTTTTGTGATGTACCTCATTGCTGCTCAGCTGCTTGCAGTCCTCAGTGCATAGCATAGCACTTGTTGTAGTTCCCTCCCTACAAGGCTTCTAGGAGAAGCGCTTCAGACTGCTGAACTTCCTTGATCTGTAAGGACTTTGATTCTCCATTTTGTGAACAGTGAACCTAAAGGTACCGTCACACTTAGCGATGCTCCAGCAATCCCACCAGCGATCTAACCTGGCAGGGATCGCTGGAGCGTCACTACATGGTCGCTGGTGAGCTGTCAATCAGGCAGATCTCCACAGAAATCAGAGGTCAGCCACCAGCCACCAGTCACCCGCGTAAGGACGCTGTGCTTGGTAACCATAGTACACATCGGGTTACTAAGCAAAGCGCTTTGCTTATAGTTACCCGATGTGTACCTTGGCTATGTGTGCAGGGAGCAGGGAGCCGGCTTCTAGAAGCTGCGGATGCTGGTAACCAAGGTAAATATCGGGTAACAAAGCAAAGCGCTTTGCTTGGTTACCTGATGTGTACCTTGGTTACCAGCATCCGTAGAAGCCGGCTCTCTGCTCCTTGCACATTCAGATGGTTGCTCTCTCACTGTCAAATACAGTGGTGTGTGCTTCACAGCGGAAGAACAATGACCAAAAAATGGTCCAGGACATTCAACATCGACCGGCGACCTCACAGCATGGGCCAGGTCGTTGCTGGATGTCACACACAGCGACATCGCTAGCAAGATCGCTGTTGTGTCACAAAAACCGTGACTCAGCAGCAATGTTGCTAGAGATGTCGCTTAGTGAGACGTGGTCTTTATCCTGGATTCAATCTGTACAGGCTTTGTGCTGAACTTGAGCAGGACTTTGTCAGCCCTGGGAAGTACACTGATAACCACTTGTTTGCTGTGCACACTCCTGCTTACTATTCTGGACATTCATGTATTCGTTGCTGTACATACTCCTGCACATTATTCTGGACATTCACATATTCGTTGCTGTACATACTCCTGCACATTATTCTGGACATACACGTATAGTGGTCTGAGCACTACTGCATATCACTTGTGGACATTCATGTTTTAGTGCCGGTTGCATTCTTGCATATTATTTCTGGACTTTCACGCATTTGTGTGGGTCATTTATTATTCTGAACATTCACTTATTAGTGCTGATTGCACTTGCATTTAATTTCTAGTTGCCTGTTGTTTTTCTCTGTTTCTTCTCTGTATGTTTATTATTTGTCAGTACAAAGGATTTACCCTATCCTTGTCTCAGTTTCGTTATATTTCACGCTATCAGATTCCAGAGTATCTACATAAGTATTACTGGCTTCTTTCTATTGATAGGAATTCTCTGAATAATATACATATTATACTTCCTTACAGAGCTATGCATTTTTCAGTGCATAGAGCAGCTTATGTGTGCATGTCAACTGGCAATGTTTCAAGGTAAGATTCTAACCTTGTACTTGGATGCTAACGAAGCTTTCCTGATGGTACACCAATGCAGTTTGGCTCCATTCTTAGGTCACACACATTGCCATTCAAGCTCTAAGCTTACCATGTAGTTATAGATATTACATAATCTATATAGATCCTAAATGAGCTTCAGAGGAAATATTTTTGTCTTTAATGTGCTGAATACTATTAAAGATTCACTTTTCCAGATTTTTTTTTTTGCTATGACTATAAATGTACTTACTTTGAAATAAGAAAATAGCTTAACTTTTACCTTTTTGAGCTTTTCATGAATATAAAAACAAATCACTATTCTTTGTACGGATAGTTAATAAGAAGACACGTTTAATGCCTACATCAAAGTGGTTTAATCAGAAATCATGATATTGGTACAGTATACTTAAACCAAACTCTTAATATACTTTATTTAGAATTTGCATAATAATTATGTTAAATTGACGACTCTTTATTTAATGCTTAGTCTATTACATTGCTGAGTTCCATAAGGGATAATGGCAGTTAACACAAAGCACTGTAATTTATCTATGTGTGATGCTAATTGAAGAGAATACACATGTGTAATTAAATGTGCTTATTTGCATATTGTATATACTCGCTATAATGTTTGTATCCAAAACTCCCAATTACAAAATGTTTTGTCCATTTTTCTTCTTAGCTCTAATTTTTCGATTATACAACTTCCTCATTAGTTTTATATGGCGTCATTATTTATATCCTCGGGAAAACTGCACATGCTGTATGTTTTTATGAATATTATTTCCAGCAGTATTAATATAAATTTTGTGTAAGTACATTACTAGATGATTAATTCAACATTGGATCAAAAACATCTAGATTTCCTTCTCTCAGCAACTTTATATTTCAAGGAATATACAAGTGCTAAAGTCAGCTTTTGTATGAGCTTCTGAGCAGTTCTATCTTCATCTATTCAGTCACAAATTGAGGTGGGAACATCATAGGGATGCACTTTTGTGTTGATTTTAATTGGCTAATGGGACTGTACTGTCAGTCTCCTCAATAGGAGATAGATTAAGGTTTGTAGAATAAAGGCCTCTATTGTTTAGTGTGTGTTGCCACAATCTATCACAGTCTACATCTGTCCCGTTATTGCAAGTATTGAGGCAGACAGTGTCTTGGATAGAGACAGAGCATTTGTCAATATACATAAAACAAGACATACACAGTCTCACATTAAAAAAATAATGTCAATTATCCACGTTTTTTAGGACATGCCTCTTTTCAATTATTAATATAATTATTTTAATGCAAGTAAACTTTATCTCTTAATTATTGCCTAGAGACAAAATCATGAAATCTTGTACTTGAATACTCTGTGCCTTAGGCGAGAAATGTGCCAAATTTTGGAGCATTTTGGTGCAAATTGCTTTAGTCAGACCTGTGAACCTATCTTGAAAAACGTTGAATCCTACATCTGCTATTATTGACACCTGACTGTTTTTGGAGGGGACCCAAAAGTAAAGATGAGCGAACCTTTGGAGTTTCAGTTTGGTAGCTGCAATCGAACCGAACCTCCACTGGTCCAAACTTGCCTGAGCCTGGTTCGAAAACACAGATTGGCAGTTTGAGTCTCCACTCACATACATCCAACCATAAGTAGATCACTTCCAGGGTAGGTTTGGTAGGCTTTTCAATTTATTTTTTTTTTTTTGCACACCACATGTGATTACGCTGTTGTAACCCCCATTGTGCGCTGTTCAAACACTGCGCACAGAGCTGAGCACAAAGCCTACTTGAGCCCAAGCAATGCTCGCGAGAGTTAAGTTCGCAAATAAAGCATTCAAACTACGAACCCGAGCTCTGTTTTTGTAAGTTGGTGTTTGGTTTGAAAACCAAACCTTGGGTTTGCTCATCTTTATCCAAAACTAGGGCCTTTACAAATCTGTCTTGTCTTTGAGATCAAGATCTGCTCCCTTCTACAATGGCTGCTGCCCTTTGCTGTGCTCCACATCAATTCTTAGAAGTGGACCAATGTCCTGCAATAAAATTATCTAGCAAGACCTTATATATCTTAATTAAACACACCCCAGTGTATGAATATTGAAACTATAATGTGTTCAGTAGCCATCCTGTTTCTTCTTCTGCCATCATCTCCATAGACTTTTGTGAATTGCACCATTTGCATCTATTGTTGGTTAACCCATCATTTGTTATAAGCATCACTGTTATTAAGACTGTTCTCCTTATGGTACAATCTGCTGTGGATTTTATAACTTGTATCTGCTGTGGGTAACCCATTGTATGCATAACAAAGTTGAGTCCGTTTCCACTACATTACAAATTCAGACCTTTTCACCTGCATTTCTGGTTGTGTGCAGTGTCCAGTATAGCATTTTTACAAGTTCTTACTATTCTATGTGCCTTTCTGCTTGCCGTCCCAACGTCCTGGGTCTAACCTGATTTGCAGCTCTGTGAATTTATTTCCCCAGGACAGCGTCACACTTTCCATAGAATTTGTGGCTTCACTAGAAAGAGTGTGGCTTAAGGCCCAGTCACACTAAACAACTTACCAGCGATCCCAACAATGATACAACCTGATAGGGATCGCTGGTAAGTTGCTAGGAGGTCGCTGGTGAGATGTCATGCTAAGCGACGCTCCAGCGATCCCACCAGCAACCTGACCTGGCAGGGATCGCTGGAGCGTCGTGGAAGCATGCTGCGCTTGGTAACTAAGGTAAATATCGGGTAACCAACCCGATATTTACCTTGGTCACCAGCGCACACCGCTTAGCACTGGCTCCCTGCTCACCTAGCTACAGTACACATCGGGTTAATTACCCGATGTGTACTGCAGCTACATGTGCAGAGAGCAGGGAGCTGCGCACACTGCTTAGCACTGGCTCCCTGCTCTCCTAGCTACAGTACACATGGGGTTAATTACCCGATGTGTCCTGCAGCTATATGTGATATTAGAACAAAATAGGGACGGCACCACCATTAAATATATATAGGTAATGGAAGTGTGCTTCAACCCATAAATAGAATCTGGAACACAACACATGGGAAAGAGTGAGCACAACTACACCAAACATATACTGGAAAATCCAGAATAATGGAATTAAGCAAGAGGAGTCCCTTGTTGCATGCAAAAAGTGTGAAAAAGTTTATTAGTAACACAGAGAAATATTGTTAAGACCATTTAAAAATGGGAAAGATCAAAAGAATGATCTACCCATGAGCAAATTGGCACATCACCAACCAAAACCTCATGAATTAATATGAAGCATACAAGCTCAAAATAGCAGTACCAAAGGACAGTATACAGCAGTACATAGTCACCAATTGTAGGATTCACATAAATATGGTACAGATCAAAGAGAGCTAATACAATACCAGGTAAGTAAATAGTGAGGGAGGTGGTATGGGTGCGCCTGCCCCACGCGTTACGCCACCATATGTGGCTTCATCAGGGGTAAGTTGAGGAGTGACCAGAGCCTAAATATATATATACAAAAGGACCATTAATAATTACTAACCGGTGGGTTGAATAAACCACTCACCAAGCAGGTGAGGAGGGCAGAATCCTCTGTAATCTCCCTGTAAACTGGAACCAGGCTGTCGGTGTGCGTTCCACAGTGGAATGCAGCACCATGTGATCCGGTCATGTGACCGGAGTGACGTCAAGCCCCGCCCCTCAACTCCTATGGAGTAGGGAAGCAGTTATCAGCGTCATTCAGAGTCTGGTATCACTAAGGATACCACAGATAAGACCCTGAACAGCAGATGTGCACATCTATTGGTTCCATAGTAATGTAATCCTTTTAGTGTAAAACAGGAAACTGGTCACCCCAGTGTGTGCTGAAACAAAAGAACGACTTAATATTTTCTCTGCAAGGACAATACACATTTAGATACAATATAATGCACAGGTGCAAAGCAACAGGAATAAGCAAACAAACAGGTATACAAATGGAGCAGAGAATGGGTTAATTGCAGACACAGTAAAGCATCCTTGAGAAAGTTTATATGGAATTCTCATGTTTATAGTGGAACAAAGAGGGGAAGGTAAGGGGGGCCCAATCAAAATGCAGGATAAGAGTGTCTATTTTTTATAGTACCCAGTAAATAAAAGATTCTCATTAATGCCATTGGGCATAACTGTATCAAGCTGGAAAATCCACCAGGATTCAGTTCTCAGGAGTGCCGGAGTGGGATTACCACCTCGTATATTGCTCAAAACTTTATCCAAGCCAACCACGGTTGTATTTCCAATTCTGCTCCCATGGTGTCTAAGATAGTGCTGTGCCACTGTAGAGATCGTTCGTCCCTGTTTAAGATGTTTAGAAGCCAACGCAATGTCCGAGAAGTGTTTTTGAATACGATGTCGCAGCTCCTGCGAAGTCTGTCCGACGTAAATAAGTTGGCAAGGGCAGGTGAGAGCGTAAACAACGTTCTGGGACCTACAGTTCACATAATGTCGTAATAGGTACGACCTCTGGGTGCGATGGTTACTAAAATTGGATACAGGAGACATGAATTGGCAAATAGAGCACTGTCCACATGGGAAAGATCCCTTCAAAATGGTTCCTCTCCCAATACGGGTAGTAGGTCGTGTGAAGTGGCTCCTACAAAGGTGGTCCCTCAGATTTGCTGATCTCCTTGCTGTAAGGAGTGGTCTGGAAGAGATAAACTTTTTTAGGTTGGAATCAGACAACAAGATGTTCCAATTTTTATTCAGGGTCTGATATATATCTGACCACTGACAATTAAAAGTGGTTACCAACCGTGGAGAGTCATTTTTGGGCTTATGGTCCTTAGGTTTCAGCAAAGTATGGCGGTCCGTGTTGATGGCTTTCTGGTATGCTCGATGAATGATCTTCCGTGGATATCCTCTCGTTCTGAATCGTTTGGACAGATCCTGTGCCTGTACAAGAAAATCAGATTGTGCACTGCAATTTCTTCTTAAACGAAAAAATTGGCCCACCGGTATACCAACTTTAAGATGTTTAGGATGTGAGCTCTTATAATGCAAAAGACTATTAGTGGATGTGCACTTACGGTAAAGATTAGTTTCAATCTTTTTCCCTTTTATTGCCAATTTCAGGTCCAAAAAATCCATGTTGTCCGATGTAATTTTCGAAGTGAGCTTGATGTTCAGTTGATTACTATTCAAATTCGAGATGAATTCCAGGCAAAGGTCTCTAGGCCCTGTCCACAAAAACAAAATGTCATCGATATATCGAAACCACCCACAGACATAGTCACGACACCACGACGAGGGATACACGCACGTCTCCTCCCACCAACCCAAAAACAGGTTAGCGAAAGAAGGCGCACAGCGCGCCCCCATCGCGGTCCCAGACGTCTGCCTGTAGGTGGTCCGGTCGAAGACAAAGTAATTGTGTCGGAGGATAAAGGCCAGTAAATCCAAAACAAACATACCGTGAGCTGAGATATTGTCCTGGTCATCCTTGAGAAAGGTGGAAACGGCATGTAACCCTTCTTTATGTCCTATGCTCGTGTAGAGAGCCTCGACGTCTAGGGAAACAAGTAAGGTCTGTGGAGGTAATTCAAGACTATCCAAAATTTCCAGCAAGTGCATAGTATCCCGTACATAGGACTTTAAATTGGCCACAAGAGGTTGTAAGTAAAAGTCTATGTAGACACAGGCATGTTCACTTAGACCACCGATCCCTGCCACAATTGGCCTTCCGGGTGGATTTTGAATACATTTGTGCACCTTCGGAAGTAGATAAAACGTTGGCGTTACAGGATGAGTATTATATACAAAGTCTCGCTCCCTCTTACCTATAACATTCCGCGACAATGCGTCAGCAAGCAAGGCATCCAATTTCTTCTGGAACACCGAGGTGGGGTCGGAAGGTAATACCGTGTAAAGAGATGTGTTAAGAAGCTGTCTTTTGGCTTCCTCCACGTAAAGATCCGTAGGCCAAAGGACTATGTTGCCGCCTTTGTCAGCTTCTTTGATGACAAAAGCTGTGTTGTTCTTAAGGGTGACAATAGCATCTCTCTCATCCTGGGTAAGGTTATCATGGGCAGCACCCCTGATCTTAAGTGTAAGTATATCCTGTACCATGGTGTTAAAAAAGATGTTAATAGTTGGGCAAGTCCCAAAAGCCGGTGTTTTTTGAGATGGTCTGTATATGGTAAACGGCTTCCTACCTGAGGGATCCTCAATCTCCTGTAACAGATCAATCAGGTCCTCAAAAGCTCTTTGTTCCATTTCAGGTAAAGATTGTAAGGACGAAGGGTAGAGGTGGTAGTATTTGAACATGAGGCTTCTGCAGAAAAGATAAATATCCTTAATCAGGGTAAATTTATCTAATTTCTGTATTGGTGAGAAGGACAACCCACGTTTCAGGACAGTCTCCTCTGCAGGGGATAAAACATGATCAGACAGGTTGATTATTTGGAGTGTATTCTCACCAACTATCTCCGATTCTTGTTCTTGTAGCGAGTCTGCATGTATACATTCTGTGTCCAATTCCGTGGTATTCTTTTGTTGTTGGTTCCTCTTCCGGCCACCTCTTCTCCCCCTCCTTCTGCTTCGCTTGTGTCTGTAGATAAAAAATCAGTAGACGAGCCTTCGCCCGGATTAGTTGAGTTGCTCTGTTTAGACACAGCGAACCGAGATCTTCTATTTCCTTGATGGCTCCACCTATAGGCATGGTTATCCTCAAAGTCTTTCTTGACGCGAGCAAATTTTCTCTTTTTGCCGGCAATAATGTCCTCTTCATACTTATCAATGTTTTCTTTCAATTTGACTAAAAATGGTTGTACCAATGTATTATTATCAAAGATGTTAATTTTGAGCTCAGTTGCCTTAATACTTTCTTTGATCTGTACCAGCAAATTACGATCATGTCCTATCAACAGTTCAAGCAATATGCCAGAGCACTGAATGAGACCCCCTTCCCAAAGACCTCTGAAGTGTTCATCCACCTCCCAGGAGGGAAATATCTGAACCCTCAGTCCACGGGGAATAATCTTCAATTTTAGATACTGTTCCAGGCTCTTGATGTTCCACCATACACGGATATATCTTTTATGTAAATTCAAAAGTTCATCACATATAGCCTTAAAATCACCGTCTGCTGTGTCAGGAACCTGACAATCAAACACCGCTGCCACCTGATTGTTCCAAAACACCTCTCTTGCTTCCAAGTCATAAGCCATAGTAGGGCTCATGTAATCCAAATCAGACAGTTAAATCAGACTATGATAGTGTGCACAAGTCCCTAATGGTGAAAAACCATAAAACTGCAGCTATATGTGCACAGAGCAGGAGCCGGCACTGACAGCTGAGAGCGGCGGACACTGGTAACGAAGGTATATATCGGGTAACCAAGGTAAGGGCTACTTGGTTAGCCAATGTTTACCATGGTTACCAGCGTCCGCAGAAGCCGGCTCCTGCTGCCTGCACATTTAGTTGTTGCTCTGTCGCTGTCACACACAGCGATCTGTGCTTCACAGCGGGACAGCAACAACTAAAAAATGGTCCAGGACATTCAGCAACAACCAACGACCTCACAGCAGGGGCCAGGTTGTTGCTGGATGTCACACTAAGCAACATCGCTAGCAAGTTGTGCATCAGCAGCGATGTTGCTTAGTGTGACAGTACCTTTAGGAAGTGCTAAGGATTAGGTTGTTTACAAATAAGAATGGATTAATACATATCTCCCTTTATGTCATGTATTACCAGTATCAAACGTCTTCTAGATGATGATGACCCCACATTAGGATGAATTACCCCTATCAAGCTTTAGAAAAAGAGTTCAGTGTTTCTTAAATCATGCGTGATGCAATTTTACACAAGGTTCGATGAAGATTAGACCTTACTGGGCTTTGATCGTATACATTATATTGTAAAAAAGAAAAATAGAAGATTTCTATGGAAATGATTTTCTAACACGCTAGAAAATCATTTTAATTGCAGTCATCTGAGACACATCTTGTCAGTTCATATAATTGCTTTTCTATTGTGGGCAGTGGGTATTGTATATGTTTCTAACACATTATGGTAAAAGAAGCAGTAAATCGTTATGATAAAAAACAAAACACTAATTGCTGTACAAAAATCACATAATTTATGGCATGACCTTAACTCCACTTGACATAATCCCAGTTGTTGAAATTGCAGAATTATTGTTGAATGTCCTGAAACAATTGTAGTGTATGGCTTCTTGAGTTTACAATGTAAATTCAATTTTCAATATTATTCTATTGTACACATAGAGATACAAGTTACATAAACAATTACATATAGCTTTAAATTATTATCTTGTATTGATCTAGTGATATCTTGCATTAAGTTGAGTACTTTAAGGCACCACCACCATATACCAGAAGAGGAGACCACAGTTACCTGTTGCCTGTAAAGCAATGGTTAAGAATCAGCTAGGGGTTCAGCTCATGGCAGGGGCAAAACATCTGAGTGGTCCCCTAACCAGTTAACTATGGTAACAACTACAACGGCATAGGGGCACTTAGTAGAGGACTGCTCTATTTCTGAAAATAAAGCTCTACACTGATATTTGAGCAATAAGGTGACATAAAATGGTAGATAACAGTCCTACATAAAATATAAGAGATTACAGTACAGTTATACAAGGAGATTTACAACTGACGTTCTTTCTTATGGAGTCATTCAGATTTCCTGTCTTTTCCATCTGGCCAAGACTGACCTAATGACTTCTCCAGAGATTCCGCAAAGACACATTTGTCTTCTCAGAATTCCACCACTGTCTCGACATCTATTCCCAACCTACACAACTCCTCATCCTGCTAATACCTCAATACTGAGCCGCTGGTGCCACACTGTATATGTCCATATTACTGCACCTACTGTGTAGTACAAAAACAGAGCTCCTCTTACAAGCCCACCACTGTGTCTTTTCCAAATTATAATGCCTCCTTTGTGCCCTCTAGATGGTTGCATTGCCCTCTAGAAAATATTAATGCCCTGTACAAATGCTTTAGAAAGGTGTCCACATTTACCACATATTGTCCCTAGAATGTAATAATGCCCCATGTGCACCTTTAATGGTCACAATACCATAAGTGCCCCATAACAATAATAATTCTTAAGTGCCCTAATGTACAGCTCCTTTCTACACAGTGTCATGGTCCCACAGCTCCCCTATACAAGCAAGGTGAGGCCACAGCTACCCTATGATTGGCACATGACTCCCCTATTCATGGTATGACTGGCCTACTGCTTCTATCTACACAGTATGATGAGCCTCTACTCAGTATTGTACCCCAACATCTTGCCTATACACAGAATGATGAGAGTATACCTCCCCCAAAACAATGGTTCACACACTGTATAATGGTCCACACAATGTACAATAGCCACCACAGTAGTTGACACACTGTTTAATGGTCCCCATAGTATCCCCTGCATTGTATTATGGCCTCCATAGTTACTTTCACACTGTGTTGGCTAAGATAATTGGCCCTGGATGTCCCAAAGTCATGAAGATTCTAATCCCTGGTGGTCCAGTGGAAGGGTGAGACTCTGTCGCTTTTACCATCTTGCGTTGCTGTTGGGATTCTACTACATACTGTTGGCTGTTGGTGACTCAATAAAGTCTCAAAGGAGTGTGGTACCCTTACCTTGTGTGGTCTGTGTAGTGTTCTGAATAAGGGTAAGGAATACAGGCTTTCAGTGGGATGAGACGTGGCCCATGTGGTCTTTCTAAAGACGGCCAGGCCAGCGGACGAGAGAACCCACTGACCCTCGTGTCGCCACAGTCTGCTTAGAGGAGACAAAAATTAAACTTTTTGGACTAAATGCAAAATGCCATATGTCGTGGGAAACTAATAATACACATCACCCTGAAAATACTATGCCCGCCACCAAATATGGTGGTGGCAACATCCTGAATTTGTTCAGCAGGGACAGGGAAGCTCATCAGAGTTTATGGGAAGAAGAATGGAAATAAATACATGGCAATCCCGGAACACAACCTTTTAGAGGCTGCAAAATTCTTGATACTGGGGCATCTGTTCATCTTCCAGCATAACAAAAATTCCAAATATACTGCCAGAGCTACAATGGAATTGTTTAGATGAAAGCATATTCATGTGTTTGAATGGCTCAATTAAACTCCAGAAATAAATCATATTGACAATCTGTGGAAAGTATTGAAAATTGCTGTTCACAGACACTCTCCATCCAATCTCACTGAGATAGAGATATTTTGCAAAGAAAATGAGCCAAAATTTCATCCTCTTGATGTGCAGAGCTGGTAGTGACATACTATAAAAGACTTGCAGCAGTAATTGCAGAGAAAGGTGGTCCTACAAAGTATGGACTCAAATGGACTGAATCCAAAAGCACTTCAAATTTTCAGATTAAAATTTTTAAAATATTTAGAAAACCATTTATCATTTCCTTCATACTTCACAAATACTTGTTACTTAGTGTTGCTATATCACATTAAATCCCAATTAAATACATTTACGTTTGTGGGCTTAACGTGGAAAAGTATGGAGAATTTCACATGGTATGCCATTTTTCAAGGCACTATATACTGTATATACAGATGAAGCCAGACGTTTACATACACTATCTAAAAAGACACATCTGTATGTTTTTCTCGCTATCTGACATGATCTCAGAATGAACATTTCCTGTTTTAGAACAGTTAGGAAACAAAATTAGTTATATTTGCTAAATGTCAGAAAAATAAGAGAGAGAGAGAGAGAGAGAATGTATTTAGGCATTTTTTATTACTTTCTGCTGGAAATTCAAAAGTTTACATACTCAAAGAGTACTATGCCTGTAAACAATATGGTACAGCCCATATGATGATGTCATGTCTTTGGAAGCTTCTGATAGGTTTACTGGCAACATCTGAGTTAATTAGAGACACACCTGTGGATATGTACTGCCCCGCCGAGCCGCTTGGATTCGTGCTCGTACGGTGAGTGGTGGCTCGAGCTCCTCACGGACCCGGGGTTCATGTCGCTCTGCAAGGGGGTTGACGCTACACGCAGGGGCTTTGGTGGGGGAAAGTTCCACAGCTGGGGCCACGGTGGTTTGGTAGGGGTGTAAGTTCGTGACGCCACCCACGGGTTGTGGTGAATAGATGGACACCACGGCTGTCGTTAACTAGGCCTCTCGGGGACGGTATTGCGCATCTTGGTGTTGACCCCTCCGTGGGTATGGGAGTGATGGTCCAGGGGGCTCGAGGGAGAATGCGGAGGCGTGGGAGCGGGTGCGGGCGTATGCAGGCGCAGTGCGGTGCGGTGCGCGGCCCGAAGGCACTGGTGTACTCACTATGACACAATACACTGGAGTCTCTGGTAAACCAAACGGGATGATGAACGGGGATGCAGCCAGCTGCAGCTTCTCCCTGAACGGGTTGATGGTTTCCGCCTTTCTCCTGCACATTTTTATATGAATGTTTGACTCCTATGCCTAAGCAACAGTAGTCCGCTCCCCGGCTTGCTGGATGTCGGAAGAGCCCTGTTTGCTCGCAGACGTTGGCCCCTTGGGTCTCTATGCCTTGGCGGTGGCTTTACCCTGTATGGTTGGGCTGTTGTCTTCTAACGGGTCTTGCGTGGGATAGGTCCTTAAGTCCAGTCCTCAATCAGTTGATTTGACTCAGCCCTGTCGGTTCAGGGCTTTGTACTGGGTCCGAGTACTCCTCCTGGTGCTGCGGTTTCCAATCGCTTCCCCGGTTCGGTACCGGCAGGCCACCGCCCGACCCCGGTCCCTACGGTTCCACCGGCTGTAATCCCAGCTCCTGCAGGTGGCCACCACCATCTGCTTCCTTGCCAGAGGTGACTGAGCTACAACCCAGCCACCTGAGTAAACTATTGGCAGGCCTGGTCAGAGGTCTGCCCTTGAACTCGACCTCACTCCTTCACTGTCAAGACTAATCTACTGTGTGTCCTAGAACTTGTGTCTTTCCCGCCTCCAGGCCTGTGAACTTCTCGGTGGGTGGAGCCAACTGCCTGGCTACTCCCCCCCTGGTGTGGACATCAAACCTGGAGGGTGGTGACAAGTGTTTCTTGGTTGGCTGCTGTCACCTACTCAGGGAGGGTGTGTGTGTGTGACTACCTGGTACGACCTGACTAGTCCAGGGCGTCACAGATATTTTAATGCACACCTAAAACACACTAGTCATGGGAAAGTCAAAAGAAATCAGCCAAGATCTTAGGAAGAGAATTGTGGACTTGCACAAAGTTCATCCTTGGGGGCAATTTCCAGATACCTGAAGATGCCTCGTTCATCTGTACAAACAATTATATGCAAGTACAAACAAGATGGGAATGTCCAGCCATCATAACGCTCAGGAAGGAGACGGGTTCTGTGTGCCAGTGGTGAATGTGCTTTGGTCAGACATGTGCATATCAATCCAAGAACAACAGCAAAAGACCTTGTGAAGAATACAAGCTGGTTAGATTGTGCCATTATCCACGGTGAAACGAGTACTATATCAACATGGGCTAAAAGGCCACTCTGCGAGGAAGAAGCCATTACTCCAAAAGAAACACACAGGAACAAACACCTTAGATTTTGGATACATGTCCTGTGGTCTGACAAAACTAAAATTGAACTATTTGGCCATAATAACCATTGTTACGTTTGTAGTAACAAGGGAGAAGTTTGAAGCCTAAGAACACCATCCCAACTGTGAAACATGAGGGTGGCAGTATCCTGTTGTGGGGTTGTTTTGCTTCAGGAGGGACTGGTGTACATCACAAAATAGATGGGATCATGAGGAAAGAAGATTATGTAGCAATACTGAAGCAACATCTCAAGACATCAGCCAGGAACTTAAAGCTTGGACAGAAATGAGTCTTTGAAATAGACAATGATGACCCGAAGTATTCTGCCAAACTTGTTGCAAAGTGGCTTAAGGATAACAAAGTCAGTGTTTTGGAGTGGCCATTCGAAAGCCCTGATCTCAATCCTATTGAAAATGTATGTGCAGAGCTGAAAAGGCAGGTGCGAGCAAGGCGATCTACAAACATGGCTCAGTTACACCAGTTCTGTCAGGAGGAATAGGACAAAATTCCCACCAACTATTGTGAGAAGCTTGTGGAAGGATATCCAAATTGTTTGATACAAGTCATACAGATATATTTTTACTTTGCAGAAAGTAAGAAAAGTGCCTTAAAATTTTCTCTCTTTCTTTCATTATTCTGGCATTTAGCAAATATAAATAATTTTGGTTTCTAATTGACCTAAAACGGGAAAGGTTTATTCTGATTTCATGTCAGATAGTGAGAAAAACCTGCACATGTATCGCTTTAGATAGTGTATGTAAACGTCTGGTTTCAACTGTATGTGGCTGATCTTTTTAATTACGTGGTCCATACTGGTATATATGTGGCCCTTCCTGGAAAATATGTCGCCCATTCATGAATATATGTCTTCCATCCTGGTATATATGCCCCCTTTCTGCTATAGATGGCCTCAATCCTGGTATATGTTATTCCCAACCTGGGTTCATCCTGATATATATGTCCCCCACCCTGGTATATATTATCCTCACCCTGGGCCCTTCCTGCTAAGTATTCCTCCCATTATGCCACACACAGAAAAAATTAAACATTTCTACTCACCTTCTTGTCCTTTTCTGATGCTGGCAACTGACTTTGAAATGTAAGCATCAGATAGAGCATGATGTCGCTGCCATTCCCTCTCAGTCACACGCTAATGTCAGCAGCTAGCTAATCAAAAATAAATATTCACTATGGGAGTGGAGAGCAGTGAATATTCATGTTCATTAATAACAGACACACTTGATCAGCCGAGATGCTGCAGGAAGCAGGTGGGTGGGACGATCACGTGTGTCTGTTTTAAAAAAAAATGATTACTCACTGCTCCCAATGCCAATAATCCCACTCAATACTAAACACCAGCTTCAATGCTTAGAGGTGGGTGGGATTTTATGTCTAGGGAGCAGTGATTATTAATCTTCTTCAATAGCAAACAGGTGTTCGCCCCCAGCCACTGGATTTCTGCAGTGGTGACCCTGCTCCTGCCTCCTGCGACCTACTTCACTGCTGTTCACCCTACCAGCGAGCGAGCCAGATACACCCGGACTATAAGATACACCCCCACTTTCATCCCAACTTTGGGGGGTAGTGCGTCTTACAGTCCAAAAAATACAAGTAAAAAAATACTTTTGTTATGATCATGGTTAATTAAGTGCAATCTATCAAGATAGTACATTATTTAAACCGTACTTTAAAATTCGAAAACAAATTGAAGTGCCAGTATAGCACTCAAAAATAAAAAGGTCATATGTACCCAAAATGATATCAATAAAAACAACAGCTCAGGGTGCAAAAAAAACAAATCTTCACCCAGCTCCATAGACACAAAAATAAAGTTTCACGTCTTAGAAAATTGCAACATAAACCCATTTGTTTTTATGTGTTTTACAAGGATTTGATTTTTTTTAACCAATGAAATATAACAATTAGCGTAATCATACTGACTCGGATAATTATTTTATCATACCATTTTTACTGTAGAGGAACCGATAAATGGGCAATATACTATGGCTAACTCCTTAAATAGAAAACCTACAAAAGCAAATAGAGGTAATAGCTAGAAAATTGAATAAAAGTAGTCTAGGAGGAACTGTTCCAAGTTTATCCCCTGATTTTAGTGTCTATTTTAACTATTTTCTAATTAAAATATATTTTATTCAATTTAATTTTCTGGCTATTAACTCTATTTGCTCTTGTGTTTTTACTGTATAAAGACTCCATAAAAACAAAATCCAAACAAAAATGGTGGATTTCATTTTGAATGGTATCATCAAAACTAGAACTTGTCTAAATAAGACCCAATTACACAATGCTCAGCACACTCTACCCCAGAAACAGTGTAGGGATAGCTGCTGGAGGACGCCTAGGTTTGGATTAGAGGTATATTGACGGGGATTATTGCCTTGCTGCTGCATCCTAAAAAAACGGCCCTTGTCAGAGTTACAACTATTCTATTCACTACTAATACCACTGTTTGCTGCATTCAGTGTAGGGATAGCTGCTGGAGGAGGGATAGGTTTGGATTACAGGCATATAGGCAGGGATTATAGTTTACAGTTCTTGCTGCTGCACCCTAAAACCAAAAGTCCCTTGTTAGGGCTACTTCTATTCCCTATAAATACTGCTGTTTGCTGGATTCAGTGTAGGCATAGATGCTGGAGGAGGGATATTTGTGTATTACAGGCATATAGGCAGGGATTATAGCCTTATAGTCCTTGCTGCTGCAACCTAAAACTAAAAGTCCTTTGTCAGAACTTTATCTAATATGTTCTGCATTAATACCATAAAGTTTGCAGCCATATATCGACTACCTAATTTAATATGCAAGAAAATATAGAGGAGCAAAATAATTATATACCACTACAACATAGTAATAATCATCTTAATGATGAATTGTAATTTAAAATTTTATTTCATAAGTAGTACACATGAAAATAAGTAACCTTGTAATATATCTAATAGCACTTGTGTACTATAAGACAGCTACTATACTGGACATTGTGGAACACAGGGTTTTCATAAGGAACATGGACCACATAGCCAGCGAATTAGTCTTATAATTAGTGATGAGCGAGTACTAAAAAGCTCGGGTGCTCGAGGCTCGGGCCGAGCATCCCAAGATACTCGTGTACTCGGCCCGAGCACCGAGCCCAATGTTATCCTATGGGAGACCCGAGTATTTTTGTGAAATGACCCCCGGCAGCATGTAGAAACCCTAAAAATGGCACAAAAGTCTCAGAAGAGTGCTCAAATGACATGGCAACAGCATGGGGAAGACCCCTTGAAGCATTTATCACTCAAAAGTCACAGCTGTGAACAATTTTGTCCGTGTTTTACGCCATTTTTACGGACTCACCAGAAAACCTTCCAAAATAACACCAAAATGAATTTTCATGGCGGAAATGTTAAGGGCACATACCCAATAGTGAGATAGAGCTAATGTATGTTACTTTTTGAGATTAATACATGAAAGATTTTACGTAAAACATTGTGTGGCACTCCGATGTCCCTGAGAAGAGACGTACATAAAAGCCTCTGAGTCTAATGTGCCCATTTTGAGGAAGTGAGTCTTTGTAGTATTTTCCTTTGCCAGGGCAGTCCAAAATTGTGAGGTTCACCAATGCCCCTGCATACAGACGTGCATGAGGGCCTGTAAACCTGAAGTGCCCATTGTAAGGAAGTGGGTCTATTGTAGTATAGCCCTTTGGCAGGGCAGCCAAAAATTGGGAGGCTCCACGTTGTCCCTGGATAGAGATGTGCATGAGGGCCTGTAAACCTGAAGTGCCCATTGTAAGGAAGTGGGTCTATTGTAGTATAGCCCTTTGGCAGGGCAGCCAAAAATTGGGAGGCTCCACGTTGTCCCTGGATAGAGACGTGCATGATGGCCTGTAAACCTGAAGTGCCCATTGTAAGGAAGTGGGTCTATTGTAGTATAGGCCTTTGGCAGGGCAGCCAAAAATTGGGAGGCTCCACATTGTCCCTGGATAGAGATGTGCATGAGGGCCTGTAAACCTGAAGTGCCCATTGTAAGGAAGTGGGTCTATTGTAGTATAGCCCTTTGGCAGGGCAGCCAAAAATTGGGAGGCTCCACGTTGTCCCTGGATAGAGATGTGCATGAGGGCCTGTAAACCTGAAGTGCCCATTGTAAGGAAGTGGGTCTATTGTAGTATAGCCCTTTGGCAGGGCAGCCAAAAATTGGGAGGCTCCACGTTGTCCCTGGATAGAGATGTGCATGAGGGCCTGTAAACCTGAAGTGCCCATTGTAAGGAAGTGGGTCTATTGTAGTATAGCCCTTTGGCAGGGCAGCCAAAAATTGGGAGGCTCCACGTTGTCCCTGGATAGAGACGTGCATGATGGCCTGTAAACCTGAAGTGCCCATTGTAAGGAAGTGGGTCTATTGTAGTATAGCCCTTTGGCAGGGCAGCCAAAAATTGGGAGGCTCCACGTTGTCCCTGGATAGAGATGTGCATGAGGGCCTGTAAACCTGAAGTGCCCATTGTAAGGAAGTGGGTCTATTGTAGTATAGCCCTTTGGCAGGGCAGCCAAAAATTGGGAGGCTCCACGTTGTCCCTGGATAGAGATGTGCATGAGGGCCTGTAAACCTGAAGTGCCCATTGTAAGGAAGTGGGTCTATAGTAGTATAGCCCTTTGGCAGGGCAGCCAAAAATTGGGAGGCTCCACATTGTCCCTGGATAGAGATGTGCATGAGGGCCTGTAAACCTGAAGTGCCCATTGTAAGGAAGTGGGTCTATTGTAGTATAGCCCTTTGGCAGGGCAGCCAAAAATTGGGAGGCTCCACCTTGTCCCTGGATAGAGACGTGCATGAGGGCCTCAAAACATTAAGTGTCCATTGTCAGGAAGTGGGTGTATTATAGTATAGCCCTTAGGCAGGGCAGCCAAAAATTGGGAGGCTCCACGTTGTCCCTGGATAGAGACGTGCATGAGGGCCTCAAAACATTAAGTGTCCATTGTCAGGAAGTGGGTGTATTATAGTATAGCCCTTAGGCAGGGCAGCCAAAAATTGGGAGGCTCCACGTTGTCCCTGGATAGAGACGTGCATGAGGGCCTCAAAACATTAAGTGTCCATTGTCAGGAAGTGGGTGTATTATAGTATAGCCCTTAGGCAGGGCAGCCAAAAATTGGGAGGCTCCACATTGTCCCTGGATAGAGACGTGCATGAGGGCCTCAAAACATTAAGTGTCCATTGTCAGGAAGTGGGTGTATTATAGTATAGCCCTTAGGCAGGGCAGCCAAAAATTGGGAGGCTCCACGTTGTCCCTGGATAGAGACGTGCATGAGGGCCTCAAAACATTGTTCCCATTGCAAAGGAGCGGGTCTCCTGTCGTTGTAATGTCCATTCTGCAAAGAATGGGCGAAAAAATTTACCACTGGGGGCATACCTGAAACAAAGGCCTAACTATTGTAACAGTCATCATGGTGGCGCATGAGGAGAAGGAGGAGCAGTCCAGCGATTATCCAAAGTCCAGAAGTGTGTACCCATCGGTGAGTGGAGGAGGTACATGGCAAATTCCCGTTACAAACTTTAAATTCTGCTCTCATTTGCTGGTGGTGTGGTGAAGTCTGGCCCAATCCAATCCTTGTTCATCTTGATCAGAGTCAGCCTGTCAGCATTTTCAGTTGACAGGCGGGTGCGTTTATCTGTAATGATTCCACCTGCGGCACTAAAAACACGCTCTGACAAAACGCTAGCGGCAGGGCAGGCCAGGACTTCCAAGGCGTAGAGAGCCAATTCAGGCCACGTGTCCACCTTGGATACCCAATAATTGTAAGGCACAGAGGAATGTCGGAGTACAGTTGTTCGATCTGCAAGGTACTCCTTGAGCATCTGGGCAAACTTAGGATTTCTTGTGGCACTACCCCGCACCTCAGGGGCTGTGGTACGTGAGGGGCTGAGAAAACTGTCCCACATCTTAAAGACTGTTCCCCTACCTCTGGCGGATTGGACTTGTGCCTCTCTCGGCTGTACGCCTTGGTTGTCCACTGATTCCTGACCTATGCCGCTAGCGTTTTGTGAGGGGAATGCTTTGCCTACTTCCGTGACTATGGCCTTCTGGAACTGCTGCATTTTGGTTGACCTCTCCGCCTCGGGAATAAGAGACATAAAGTTCTCCTTGTAGCGTGGGTCTAACAGTGTTACCAACCAGTAATGATTGTCGGCCAAGATGTTCTTAACGCGAGGGTCACGAGACAGGCAGCTTACCATAAAGTCAGCCATGTGCGCCAGACTCTTAACAGCCAGGACTTCAGTAGCCTGACCAACACGATGACTGAACATGCTGTCCTCCTCCTCCTCCTCCTCCTCCTCATCTACCCTGTCCTCTGGCCAGCCACGCTGAACCGAGGATATGACTGGTGTGCATGTCATATCCTCAATTTGGCCGGAGAGTTGCTCCATGTCTTCATCCTCCTCCTCGTCATAGTCCTCCACTGCACGTTGTGATGAGATGAGGCTGGGCTGTGTGTTATCACCCACACCCACTACTGTTTCTTGCTGCAACTCACCGCCTGCAATGCATCATGTTTGTTTTTGAGCAGAGACCGTTTTAGAAGGCAGAGTAGCGGTATGGTGACGCTAATAATGGCGTCATCACCACTCACCATCTTGGTGGAGTCCTCAAAGTTTTGGCGGATGGTGCATAGGTCGGACATCCATCTCCACTCCTCAGGTGTTATGTGTGGAGTTTGACCCATTTCCCGACGGCTTAGGTGATGCAGGTACTCAACAACTGCCCTCTTCTGCTCACATATCCTGACCAACATGTGCAGAGTTGAATTCCAATGCGTGGGGACATCACACACCAGTCTGTGAGCCGGAAGATGCAAACGGCGCTGAAAGCCGGCAAGGCCGGCTGAAGCAGTAGGTGACTTTCGAAAATGTGTTGACAGGCGGCGAACTTTTACCAGCAGATCAGACAGCTCTGGGTATGACTTTAGAAACCGCTGAACCACGAGGTTGAGCACATGGGCCACGCATGGAACATGTGTCAGCTGGACTCGCCTCAAAGCCGCCACCAGGTTCCGACCATTGTCACACACGACCTTTCCTGGCTTTAGGTTCAGAGGTGTGAGCCAGTGATCTGCCTGCTGTTTCAGAGCTGTCCACACCTCTTCTGCATTGTGGGGTTTGTCACCTATGCAGATTAGCTTCAGCACAGCCTGTTGCCGCTTCGCCGAGGCAGTGCTGCAGTGCTTCCAGCTTGGGACTGGTGTGGAGGGTACAGGGGATGAGGATGCGCAGGAGGAGGATGAGGCTGAAGAGCATGACATTCCGGAGCTGTAGAGTGTGGGTGAAACCCTGACTGAGGTAGGGCCTGCAAACCTTGGTATGGGAAGGACGTGTTCCGTCGCTCGCTCAGATTGGGTCCCAGCTTCCACAATATTAACCCAGTGTGCCGTCAACGAGATGTAGCGGCCTTGCCCACAAGCACTTGTCCACGTGTCTGTGGTTAGGTGGACTTTGGGTGAAACAGCGTTGTTCAGGGCACGTGTGATGTTTTGTGACACGTGGTTATGCAACGCGGGGATGTCACACCGGGAGAAATAGTGGCGGCTGGGGACCGAGTAACGTGGGACAGCTGCCGCCATCAGGTCGCGGAATGCTTCTGTCTCCACCAGCCTAAAAGGCAACATTTCCAGCGCAAGCAGTCGCGAAATGTTAGCATTTAGAACTGTGGCATGTGGGGCGTTGGCAGTGTATTTGCGCCTGCGTTCAAAGGTTTGCTGAATGGATAACTGAACGCTGCGCTGGGACAAGGACGTGCTTGATGATGGTGTTATTTCTGCATAGGCAACTGCAGGTGCAGGACCGGAGGAGGCTTGTTCGCAGGCAGCATGGACAGGGGATTGGCTCGCATGCACAACCAGCGAAGACGTAGCAGTGACATCAGCAAGCACTGCTCCTCGACTCTGTTGTACTTCCCACAAAGTCGGGTGCTTGGCTGACATGTGCCTGATCATGCTGGTGGTGGTCAGGCTGCTAGTTTTGGTACCCCTGCTGATGCTGGCATGGCAGGTGTTGCAAATGGCCTTTTTAGAATCATCTGGAGCCAACTTAAAAAACTGCCAGACTCGGGAAGACCTAACATTTGTACAGGCACCTTGTGTCGTGTTGTTGTTCCGGGGAACGGTTGCCTGACTTCTGCCTGGAGCCACCACCCTGCTTCTTACTGCCTGTTGGGATGCTACGCCTCCCTCCCCCTGTGCACTGCTGTCCTCACTCTGCATATCCTCCTGCCAGGTTGGGTCAGTTACTGGATCATCGACCACGTCGTCTTCCTCTTCCGCACCCTGCTCCTCCTCCTGACTTCCTGACAATTGTGTCTCATCATCGTCCACCCCTTGTTGAGACACGTTGCCAACTTCGTGAGAACGTGGCTGCTCAAATATTTGGGCATCTGTACATACGATCTCCTCATGACCCACTTCAACATGAGCTGGCGAGAGGCCAGAATGTGCGAATTGAAACGTGAACAGCTCTTCCGAGTGTCCAAGTGTGGGATCATTAATGTCCGAGGACGTGTACTCAGCCTTGTGGTAGGAAGGAGGATCAGGTTCTGAAATGTGCGGTGCAGTATCACGGCTACTGACACTTGACCGTGTGGAAGACAGAGTGTTTGTGGTGGTGCCAATCTGACTGGAAGCATTATCCGCTATCCAACTAACAACCTGTTGACACTGGTCTTGGTTCAAGAGCGGTGTACTGCTGCGGTCCCCAAGAATTTGGGACAGGACGTGCGAGCGACTAGATGTGGCCCTTTGTTGTGGCGAAATTAGAGCTTGCCCACGACCTCGGCCTCTGCCTGCACCACCATCACGTCCACTTCCTTGTTCCTTGCCAACGCCCTTGCGCATTTTCCAATGCTGTGCTGATGTGTATTCACTAGACTTGTGCGTTATATCCAAGTTTGTGCAAATCATACACCTGTACGCTGCCACCGACAGGCACACACGTGCGGTTTTTAAATGCAAGCACGGACGCACTAAGAACCTAACAGGTTTTTAGGAGCAAAAATTAATGAGAAGTCTGACACTATCAGCCACTGCTGACTGACGTGTATTATACACTACACTTGTGCGTTATATAATAGTTTGGTAAAAACGCACACAAGTGCACCTGTACGCTGCCACCGACAGGCACACACGTGCGGTTTTTAAATGCAAGCACGGACGCACTAAGAACCTAACAGGTTTTTAGGAGCAACAATTAATGAGAAGTCTGACACTATCAGCCACTGCTGACTGACGTGTATTATACACTACACTTGTGCGTTATATAATAGTTTGGTAAAAACACACACAAGTGCACCTGTACGCTGCCACCGACAGGCACACACGTGCGGTTTTTAAATGCAAGCACGGACGCACTAAGAACCTAACAGGTTTTTAGGAGCAAAAATTAATGAGAAGTCTGACACTATCTGGACTGTTTTAGACTATGTACACCAGCCCCAGATATGATGAAGGCTGGTATACGGTCACCACTAGGAATGGCTATATACCCTGCCTGCCTGCCTGCCTGTATACTGCTACAATAGTCCTGACAAGGACTCTTCTGGTCACTAGCCTGTATTCCGACCTGGTTATACCCTGCCTGTATACAGCAACAATAGTACTGAGAAGGACTCTGCTACTGTACTCCGACCTGGCTATACCCTGCCTGCCTGTATACAACTAGAATAGTCCTAAGAAGGACTTTTGGTCACACTGTTTGCAGCCCTGCTACGGAAATAGCTATAAAGGGCCGCAAACCTTTCCCTGAAGCAGCAACACTCTCCCTGCACTGACTGTCTGGATGGCTGTGAGCAGAGCACAGCGCGCCCGCCGGTATAAAGGCTCGGTCACGCGGTGCGGGCCGGCCAATCACTGCAATTCCACAACTAACAGGGCTGTGGCATTGCAGTGGTCTGCCAGCCAATCCCTGCATGAGGGCGGGCTCTCAAAAGAGCGCCAACATGCAGGGATGAAGACCACGAGTACAGCACGAGTATCGCGAGATTACTCGGTCCCTGCCGAGTAGCCCGAGTACAGTGATACTCGTGCGAGTACCGAGTAGTAACAAGCATGCTCGCTCATCACTACTTATAATACAAGAAAGTTTCACACCAGGCAGGGAGACGATAACGCAGTTTATTTGAGTCGACGCATTTGAAAACCCACTGGTTTCTTCATCAGGACAAAACCCCTTGGCAATTTTCACTTGACATCTTTCAACTTCTAGGTAAAAGTTTGACATTTTGTTCTAAAATGAGGCTTGACCCTTTTATTGCCATAAAAGACCTGCATCATTTTGCAAGGTTATTGATTTTCAAAAAATATTTTCATGACAAAACAATATCAAATTTATTTCCTACAAACAGGAGCAAGAAGCCTTGGCAATGCTAAATTAATTGGTATATCAACACATCAGTCCAGAAGGAGGTAAGATACCTCCAACTAACTAACTCTAAAGGCCGCTTTACATGCAACGACATCGCTAACGAGATATCGCTGGGGTCACGGAATTCATGACGCACATCCGGCCTCGTTAGCGACGTCGTTGCGTGTAACACGTACAAGCGGCTGTTAACAATCTCACTTACCTCAAATATCATTGATTGTTGACACGTTCATTTTCCAAATGTCGCTGAACTTCTGGGACGCAGGTTGTTCGTTGTTCCTGAGGCAGCACACATCGCTACGTGTGACACCCCGGGAACGACGAACAACAGCGTTCCTGTGTCCTCCAGCAAAGAGGTGGGAGTGTCGAGTGCTCCCTGCCCCTCCGTTTCTATTGGTGGGCCGCTGTGTGACGTCGCTGTGATGCCGCTCGAACCTCCCCCTTAGAAAAGAGGTTGTTCGACGGCCACAGCGACATCGTTAGTAAGGTATGTGCGTGTCACATGCATTACCGATATTGTCCGTCATGGGTAGCGATTTGCCCATGACACACGAACGACGGGGGCGGGTGCGATCGCTAGCGACATTGCTAGTGATGTCGCTGCGTGTAAAGCGGCCTTAAGTCTAACTCGAAAAAGTTCCCACTTTTGTTATCATGCCAAAATGTAGATTTTATGCAGATTCTGAGTAAGGATCTCAGTCACATCTTTTCTCGAATTACACACATGAGCAGAGTTGATTGTATCTGCCTTAACAGCCTCATGAGATTGAAAGACAAAGATAGGATCATTGTAATTTGGCCTAAATCCATCTATGAGGCTGAAACTTATAGACAACTGAAGTAGAAGGAATGTTATAAAAAACTTACATTCAATCCATTGTTATCATTCGTTGCACAATATAAACAGATCTTACAGAATGTGAATACCAATGATATAATATCCAAAGAGCTTCAGGCAACATTAGAAGTGCAAGAACCAATGATTCCCACACTATATTTCCTACCAAAAGTTCACTTGGGAGGCCTACCTTTTACGAATACACAATTTCCTGGAAAATAGATTTGTGGATGCCAAATTGTAACCATTTGTAGAATGTCTGCCCTTCTTTGTTAAGGAAACAAGCAATTATTTAAAAAAATGATAGATGGATTGTGTATAATAATGAGACTCTGTTGGTCCCATGTGATGTTGAGTCACTTTTATAGCAACATCAAACATGTTGATGGATTATTGGCTATCACACTTTTTTTTAATCCTCTGATGCGTCACCACAAATGGCCAAATTTGTATGCCAATTACTGCAATTTTCTTTGATATTTTTTTCTCCTTTTCGGTGGGTCCTTATGCCTGCAGCTCCAAGGTAATGCCATGGTTGCATCCTTTGCACCCTCTTTTGCCAACCTCTTCCTGGGGCTGTGGGAGATTCCGTACTTGTAGGCCATTCCGTACTTGTAGGCCAGTTTCTTTAATTAAGAAGTATCTGTTCATATGATGATGATTTCTTTTAACAGACTGAAGACCTAATAAGTATTCTTGAATGGTAACACAGCCATTGTTCCATCGAACATTCCTTTAAGAGGGCCAGAAATATGGATATACAAAAATTACTCTAGCGGAAACCCTTCTAATAACAATAAGATGAGATTCATCATGGATTTTCATTCACATTCTTCAGTAATAAGAAAATGTCTTGAGAAATCATGGCCGATTCAACGCTCTCCAAATACTTACCGGTGAAACCAAGCATTATCTTTAAGAAGAGCAAAGTTTACGTGACACTCTGCTAAAAAGCTATTTTGTGAATGAATCAAATACTGTTTTTAACAGTTTACACCCTAAAATCGACTTTGCTACTGGGTGGCAAATGTGCTGGATGTCCTAATATTGAATGCACCAACACATTTTATAATTCTTCTGGGTTAAAACAATCGATATCAAACAGTTTATAACCTGTATGACAATGACAGTCATATATTTCGCTAATTGCTCCTGCAATAAAATCTATGCGGGACTTAAAATTCACTATTTAAAAATCAGGGTGCATGTAATGGTATCATAGCAGCACGGAATGAAGATGACATCACATGCCTCAAGAGTAGCCCTCTTCCTTTTAAAATACATCACAATTGGGATACATCTGGGTTTAGAATACGAGTGATTGACTGCATTTATTCCAACCTGAGGGGCGGTAATATTAGCCATTTGTTACTTTAAAAGGGATTCAAATAGATTTTGACCTTGGACACATTTTACCCCCTGGTGCTCAACAAAAATTATCAGTTTTTGTTCCGTTTTTATTATTACTTTCACTATTTTTAGTGTGCATAGTTTGATTGATTTTATTGGTCGCGATGATTTTAGATATATCTATAGTTAGTTAATTTATATATTTAATATTTATTAGTTTGCCCATTGTGAGATAAATATACACAGATAAAGGCATTCCTAAATATTTTTAGAGCTATGGCCCTAAGGCTGTTACCCAGCTATATATATTTGTTTCTGATTAATAACAGATATGTTTGCATAACATTCAGTCTTTTTTATTTCAGTGTATGTTAATTGACTAACCTTTGTTACCAAAAGTATGGTTGGATACCAGATTCATCACTTTTGGAAAACTATCCTTATTCCATGATTCCAAACATGTAGAGAGCAGAGCCTTAAATACCTGATGCCTCTTAGCCTCTTAGCCATAGGCTAAAAAGCACTTCCAGGTTAGGGCATACTGGCCGTTTAAGACAAGGTGCTCGTACGTGCCCTAAAACCACTCCCAGAAAGCCTGTCTGGCCTGAGCAGGTCCCGTGAAGCGTTGTCAGGGAGTTAGGATGGAACAGCCACTGCTGAGCGGCCAGAAAGTTTACAGTGCTGGCATTCCTGCCATGGGAGGGGAGCAGGATAGTTCTTCCCTTTTCCGCTAATCTCTTAAGGAGAAGAGGGGCATTAATATTCTCCTGGGGCTCCCATGAACTCTCCTCAGGACTAAACCCCTTTCAGTCCACTAAAAGGTAGGTTTTACCTGGAATTATTTTTACAGCGGGTATGGCTTTAACCTCAAAGATGTCTTCATCACTGACCCGAACAATGGGAGATACCTGAATCCCTGTAGTAACAGCTCAGGATGACAGGTTTGAGGAGGGACACATGGATTGAGTAGGGAATACGTAATGATGCCTGGAGCTTTAAGTTGCAGGATACCTCATTGATCCACAGGACTAGCTTGAGAGGACCGTTAATGAGATGATCCAACTTGTAGGAGGGCAACTTGAGGCTGACATATCTGGAAAAGAGCCATATCTTGCCTCCAGGCAGGAACGAAGGAGGATCTAGTCTCTTATTTGCTGCCTTTCATCTGGATGGAGGACTGCTCCAGGGATGCCTTAGTGTCCGTCCAGATTTCAGAGAAAGTCTTGATGAGGGCAAGAAAGAAATCTCTTTAGATAAACATTATCAAATGGTTATGGCAGATGGTATATCAATGCAGCATAGGTAGAGGATAAATGAAACATATACTATCCCAGTAGTTCCTCTGTAAAGTGTCCAGCGCATAGGAACCACAAGCAATCACTTGGCAAATGGATAGCCAATGTTCCAATCCCCTTAACACATCCCTTAAGCAACCTGCCCAGGTAATCAATCTTCCTTATAATTTGTAGAGATTATATGCAAAATTGCACGTACCCAGTAAAGTGCCAAATGTTCCTAAAGTGACAAGTGCCGATGTCCCGTAGCAGAGGAAAAGTCTCCGCCAACAGGGTGTGATTATGATTGGACAGCATTATAAAAGGGAAAAAAGTATCCATCCCAAGTGAAAACGTTCTGATAATACTTGTGACGCCTTGGCAAAACCAGGTAGTCACAGAGGTTGTACAAATCTCTCAGGTACAAAACTCCATCCTCCTTGGCAGTCCAACACAAAACCCACACCCAGTTGTACAACACCAGCTAGTAAAGACTAGTCACCCACCATGACAATAGGACACACCAGTGGGCGGGACCAGGCGGATGGGAGCACCCACCTAGGAGTCCTGAGGTGTCAGGGGAGGGAACCAAGTAGTCGAGTACTGACAGTTGACAGTAGAGGAGTGTGCAGTGCAGCGGAGTCAGGGGTTGGGGCCCCTGGACTACCGGAGTAGGTGGCAGACGGCAAGCAGGACCACAGGCCACGGAGATCCGGTCGCGGGAGACCTTAAGTGGACTGGGGCAGGGTTGTAGCCCGCTGGTGCCGACAGCGGGAATCCGGTCTGGAGGCCGTGCACAGACGGGGTTCCTGGACCCTAGGGTGAGGAAGGTTTCAAGCCCCTTGTCAATTGACCAGCCAGGGGCAAGGTTTCAGGTCTTGTTCTACAGAAGCCCAGAGAGCGAAACGGAAGCACAATGCGGGGGATAGGGTGTCTGCCAGAACCCACACAGATCCCAAGGGTCAGATTTCGCGGGCCACAGCTCCCAACATACAAAGAACAGGGAGTGGACTTTCCTGTTACAAGCGGAGTTGTCCCATTGAAGACACAAACACTGAGTGCAGGAGGAAGGGACCCCTGTTTGCTACACCCGGGTGTGGGACCCAAATACACCAATCGGAGGCGACTGGTCACTGGCAATTTGGTTTACCACTGGACTTTGTGTGCAATTCTTTGGAACTGTGAGTACGCCATTCATCCCTGGTCCAACCCTGCATGTCATTCTCCACAGCCATTTCTCCCGTACACCTTGGGCCCCGGGACTACACCTCCCCTACTCGTGGAGAGGATTCCATCCTGCTGCCCTGCTCCATCAGCCCCGGTCGTCCCATCACCAGGCAGTGGCGGTGCTACCAACTCTCACCGCAACCCACGGGTGGCGTCACTGACAAAAACTCTCTCCCATGTAAATACCTCCCTTTCCTACGGTTGTGAGGACGAACGGCTGTTCGAGCCCGAGCCTGTGTCCGGCTACCACTCGAGCCGCAGGAACAAACCCGGATCCGAGCAGCCATTGCAGCGGCCCAGCCCCCGTCCGCAACAATACTCACTTGAACATGAAAAAAGCTTATTAATTGCAAAATACTATGATTTCAAATATTTCCACAACAAAGAGATGAAACAAAAAAAAAATAAAACATGTTTTTCCGCTGCTACTATTACATCATTTGTCCAGTTCAACATGAAAAGTTTGGTGAAAAGTTGCCTTTCTTATGTAAAATATATCAATTGCAGTTTAAGGCTATGTGCACACATTGTAAAAATGTCTGCATCTCTTCACTGGAAGTATGCAGCGCAAAAAATGCATTTTTAGGCTTTTTTATGCGGTTTTGCACATGTTTTTAATTGTTTTAAATATTGAAAAACACAGGAAAGAATTAACATGCTGTAGATTATTTTCTGCACCAATCTGCAAGGAAAAAAAAAATCAACATGTGCAGTACACTTGGTTTCTCTCTAACGTTTTATGCATAAGGATTTTCTTAGTTTTATGTACTCAAAAATGAATAATAAAACATGATAAAACACATTGTATGAATATAGCCTTATAGTACTTTGTAGAAAATCTAAAAGAATACAAGTTGGTTTTTTTTTTCATTTTTTTCCTACACATTAGTGGAGCCCTTTCTTTCTCACAATTGTATATGAGTTCACCTAAAACATAAAATAAGAAAAAAAACAAACAATTTTTTTATTACTACATATGCAGAAAGCGCACAAAAATCTACATAGAGTTTCTAAAAGAAGCGAATGCTTGCTTGCTTTTTTTTTCTGCATTTTTCTTTTCTGCATAAACCTTTGTGGGTTATTTTGAGACCCAAAAATTGTATTACGATAATGAAAGCCTGGCTGTAGGCAATGAAAATTGAGAGTGGAACAGAGGAGCGTAACCACAGCAACGTCTTGGGTATCGGGAGAGAAACCTTTAATAGAACTATGTCAATCACAAAAGAGCTGGGCAGAGATACTTGACAAGGCAAAACCTACTTATACGAGACCCATACAGAGTAGGGAGTCAATACTCATCACACTCTGCAATCTCCAACAGCCTCGGCTCTCTTAGTGCTTAGAATCTATTGAAGGCTCATTAACTACTGAAGTGGTTAATGGGGCTTACCAGAGAGATCTTTTTTTTTTTTTTGGAAAAGTAGCTCATAGGTTCATATCTTTTTTTTTTTTTGCGTTCTACTGTACCACGTGCCTATTCTATGGACTTATATTGATCATAACTTTGATCCAAGGACGTTACTACTGCTTTTTTGAGTTACTACTACCTTTCGAAAGACATATAAATCTAGATCTCTAGTCTTCATGGCTCCAAACAGGTCATGTTTTCAGGATTTCCTTAGCATTGAACAGGTGATGGAATTATTCTCAAGGCATCACCTGTACAATATTAAGGAAATCCTGAAAACATGACCTGTTGGGGTCTGTGAGGACCGGAGTTTGGGAAACAGTGATTTAGATAGACACAAAGCCCCCCAAAAAGTAGAGGCAGCACTCCTAGGATATAGGGTGAAAGCGATGTAAGTTTTTTCACAGAATACAATGTTTTGGCTTGTACAATGAAGCCTTTTCGCAAACATGCAAAAATGTTCTGTTTTCTGGATAACAAAGCTGAATGTCAAGAAATGCTCAAGCATCCTCGTGAAAGGCTTCATTGTGAAAAAGAAAATTTTGTATTCAAGGTGTATAAAGACTAACAATTTCAACTTCTCCCTGGGAAGTGCTGCCTCTACTTGCTTGCTTTGTATACATGGAGGATTTTATATGGCTAATAACCTTGGAGAATGTTTTGCATCCACATCTGTAGATTGTTCTGCTGTTTGATTTTGTTTTTCTATAGTGATAAAGAAAATATTCAGTACAGTTAATATAGTCTATTATTTACCAAAATGTTATGTTTCCATATCTATAGATGGTAGAGATTAGCACAAAGGTCTCCAACCTGTTTCTCGGGAGCCACGTCGCGGGCCTATGATGTGTGGCTCGCAGCTGTCTTCCAGTTTGGTGCATGAGGAACCAGGGCTATCAAACAGCTATGAAGAGCAGGTCTCCAAATGGTTGTGGGTACCCCAGGACGGAAGAGCAGATCTGGATGGAGGTAGGAACCCATGAATAATGGTATACTGCAGGGGTCAGGAACCTTTTTGGCTGAGAGAGCCATGAATGCCACATATTTTAAAATGTAATTTCAAGAGAGCCATACTCACCACAGGGGAGTGGCTCAGAAGGTCGCAGGAGGTAGGGTAGGCGATGCTATGGTCACGGAGAAGGGGGTGCGCGGGTCAGTGTGCAGAGGGTCGGACATACTGCTGCAGGCTTGTGGGGTGTCATTGCCGTGGGAGCCATTGATCTGTTGGCTGCTTTCAATCTCCCGCAATTGACAAGATTGACTTCAAGAAAAAGGCCGCGGCGCATGTGCGGATCAACATGATTGACTTCAAGAAAATAGCTGAGGAGTGCTATCTGCACACGCGCTGCCTCTGTGGCCATTTTCTTGAAGTCAATCTTGTCAACTGCGGGAGATTTAACCCCTTAACGACCACGGGCAGTAATATTACGTCCTAGCAGTCATAACGTTACTAACTGCGGTCTGTTGACGGCAGCATGCCGCGATCGGCACACATCTCAGCTGATTTTCACAGCTGAGATGTGTGCCTGCTAGGCACGAGCAGAATCGTTATCTGATCGTGCCGTTTAACCCCTTAAATGGCACTGTCAATATGTGACAGGGCCATTACACTGTGTTCCAAATTATTATGCAAAAAATATTTTTTCATATTTTCCTAAATTAACTTTATGAATTGCAGTCATTGTTATTTTCCAGTCATCCACTATTTGAGTATAATTGAAATGTTTTTGATCAAACTGCCTATGAAAACAGAATATTTTTAAAAATAATAAACACTCAAAATGCACTCAAAATGCATGTTCCAGATTATTATGCACAGCAGAGTTTTCAACCTTTTTATTTTTATTTTGAAAAACAAAATGGTCAGTTGTGAAATTATAAGCATTATCAGCTTATCACAAAATGAAATCAAACAGTTTTCAAGTCAAAACTTAATTCTAGGTGATGTTACATTTCCACATAGGACTCCTTGTTTGATAGAAGCTTCTGAACTCTCTCGTCCATTGAATTTGTCAGTTTTTGGATGGTTTGTGCTTCAATTGTTTTGCATGTGGACAAAATACCCTCCCAGAGCTGTTGCTTAGATGTGAACTGCCTCCCGCCATCATAGACACTCCATTTGATGATGCTCCAGAGGATCTCAATGGGGTTGAGGTCAGGAGAAGATGGTGGCCACACTATAAGTTTGTCCTCTTTTATGCCCATAGCAGCCAGAGATGCAGATGTGTTATTTGCAGCATGAGATGGTGCATTATCATGCATGAAAATGAACTTGCTGCGGAATGCACGGTTCTTCCTCTTGAACCATGGCAGGAAGTGCTGTTTTAGAAACTCCACATAGATTATGGAGTTCATCTTTATCCCTTCAGGGATCCTAAAGGGGCCGACAATCTCTCTCCCCATGATTCCAGCCCAAAACATTACTCCACCTCCTCCTTGTTGGTGCCTTAACTGTGTTTTCATGGGGTGTCCATCAACCAACTGTCGCGGGCGCAGGAGGGGACGCCGCGCTCTCCCACTGCTGCTCGGGTCCAGCTGCCGTGGCTGCTGCGGCCTGCTGCTGCTCGGTGGCTCGAGCGATGGGCCGGATCCCGGGGACTCTAGCGGCGCTCCTCGCCCGTGAGTGAAAGGGGGGTTTTTGGGTGTGGGGATTGTTTATTGCCCGTGACGCCACCCACGGTTATGGTGATTTGTAGCACCACCGCTGCTCAATATGGGGATCCCGGGAGTGGTGATGCGGAGCAGCCAGGTGTTGTGTTGCCCCTCCGTGGGTAGGGGTTGGTGATCCCGGGGCCCAGTGATGGTGTGGAAGGTGCAGGGCCTGGTGGGCGCAGGGACGCGGGGCAGCGCTGTGCCTTGCGGCACTGTGGTACTCACTCAGCCTGAGACGTTGACACAGTTTTACGGTAAACCACACGGCTGGAAAGACGGTTCCCACGGACGGCTGCACTTGCTCTCCCAGTAGGTAACGGTGATGTCCCTTTAACCTGCACCTAGATACGGTTGTTGGTAGCGATGGATTCCCACCGGTTACCCCACTCCTCGGCCTGGATATCAGCCGGAGGAGCCCCACTTCTCTTGCCCGCAGACGCTGGCCCTGAGGAACTGGTGCCCTGGCGGTGGCGGTGTTCCTCCTTAATGGTTGGACTTTTGCCTTCAGTCGGGACTTGGTTGTTGGGGGATCGACGTCCCCTTCACTGGCGGATTCGGCAAATTATGGCGACTCCTAGCCTTGCCGGGGTCCGAGAGGCCCCTGCCCTGGTGCTGACTGTCCTTCGTATACTGCTCCAGACCGCCGGGCCACTACCCATCCGCGGTCCTTCCAGCAACCTCCGAGCAGTCCCTCCAGCAACCTCCGAGCAGTCCCCCTCCAGACGATCACCGCTGTTGCTGACCTTGCTGACCTGTCCTGCACTTAGCTGGACTCACTTCAGGCCTTTCTACGCTCCCTTTTGTTCCTTTTCTTCTTTGCTCCACTACCACTTCACTTTCACTTAGCTGTTTTCTCCTTCCTCACTCTAGCTCTTCCCTGAGCTGACTTCCACTCCTTCCACTTCCTCCTCCAAACTCTATCTGCCTGGTTCTTCCCGCCTCCAGGGCTGTGAACTCCTCGGTGGGCGGAGCCAACCGCCTGGCCCACCCCCTGGTGTGAACATCAGCCCCTGGAGGAAGGCAACAAGGATTTTGGTAGCTTTGGTGTTCCTAACTGGGATGTAGGGTGTGGTGGTGTGATGACCTGTGACCCCTGGCTTGCCCAGGGCGTCACACAACCATCCTCCACTCCATCCATCTGGACCATCGAGCATTTCACGGCACTCATCGGTGAACAAAACAGTTTGGAAGTCAGTCTTCATGTATCGTTTGGCCCACTGGAGCCGTTTCTGCTTGTGTGCAGTGGATAGAGGTGGTCGACGGGATGGCTTACGCACAGATGCAAAGCTCTGAAGGACCCTGCATCTTGTTGTTCGGGGGACGTTGGAGGCACCAGAAGCTTCAAAAACTTGTCTGCTGCTATGACTAGGCATTTTAGCAGCTGCTCTTTTAACCTCACGCAATTGCCTGTTTGAAAGAGTCCTCAATTTTATCTTATCAGCACGCACACGCGTGTGCTGTGAATCTGCTACATACTTCTTGGTGCGATGATCACGATGAAGTGTCTTGGCAATGTTGAGTGTAGTCATGCCTTGACCTAAATACTCCACAATTTGTTGCTTCTCAGCAGCCGACACATACTTTTTCTTCCCCATTTTGGCAAAAGATGTAGGCTGCTTAATAATGTGGAACAGCCTTCTTAAGTAGTCTTGCCTTTATTTGGCCACACCTTCCAAACTAATTTGCACAGGTATCTGCAATTGCTTTCAGTGACATAAAGAGCCCTGACACACATCACCATCAATGAGTTTAAATGACAAACAAAAAATGTCTAACCTTATCACTCCTAAACTCTTTTTGCATAATATTTTGGAACACAGTGTATAATCGCGATCGCGGTAAACTTTTACTTACCACCCGATACTGGAAGTCATGTGACGTGTTCACGTAACTTCTGGTGGTTGTCATGGTAGCATAGGTCATGTGATGACTCCTGTGCTAGACATGAACTACTTTCAGTTTTACTTGGCCCGGAGCCCAGTGAAGCAGAAAGTGACCGTATCTGCTGTTTACAGCTGTATAACTGTGATCAGCAGATGGAGCAGAGCGATCAGATTGCTGATCGCTATAACCTCATAGGGGGACTAGTAAAATAAAAAAAAAGTAAAAAAAAAGTTTTAAAAAATAAAAAAAAAAACCCTCAAAAACCCCCCTTTCGCCCCATTGAAAATTAAAGGGTTAAAAAAATATACACACATTTGGCATCACCGCATTCAGAAACGCCCGATCTATCAAAATATAGAATCAATTAATCTGATCAGCAAACGGCGTAGCGGCAAAAAAATTCCAAACGCCAAAATGACGTTTTTTTGTCGCCACAACTTTTGCGTAAAATGCAATAACAAGTGATCAAAACGTAGCATCTGCGCAAAAATGGTACCATTAAAAACATCACTGAGCCATAGATCCCGAAAAATGAGAACGCTACGGGTCACGGAATATGGCGTAAAACGTGCGCCACTTTTTTCAGACAAACTTCCGATTTGTTTTTAACATCTATACATGTTTGGTGTCTACGAACTCGCACTGACCTGAGGCATCACACCCACACATCAGTTTTACCATATAGTGAACACAGTGAGTAAAATATCTCAAAAACCACAGTGCTATCGCACTTTTTTTGCAATTTTTCTAGAGTTGGAATTTTTTTTGCCGTTTTCCAATACACTATATGGTAAAATGTATGGTTTGATTTAAAAGTACATCTCGTTCCGCAAAAAATGAGCCCTCACATGACCATATTGACTGAAAAATAAAAAAGTTACGTCTCTCAGAAGAATAGCGAAAAAAAAACCCGGAAAGCTAAAAATCGTCCTGTCGTGAAGGGGTTAAAGCAGTTTGCAGTCCACCGGTTTGCCACCACGACACCCCACGAGCCCGCAATATCGTCGACATTGAACCAAAACTGCCACCCCGGTAAGCCATATGCGGTTTGTAAGACGCGCCGCCATTTTTCGCCCAGTTTTAGGAGCCATAGGTTCCCGACCCCTGGTATACTGTGTCGGTGTGGTGATTTCTTTGGAAAAGCTTTGGCTGTCTTTATAATGGTAATAGGGTCTCTAGGGGTCACTACTGTACTGTAATATGGAAAACTCTGAAGGGTTCAAAAACTTTCAAGCAGAACTCTATATTTTTGTTAAATCAGGAAACACATACCACATATCAATTGAATTTTAAACGATACGGTATATTCTAAATATTATTGCTGGTACATGCTTATAGTATATCACAAAAGTGAATACATTCCTCATATTTTTGTAGATATGTTATTATATCTTTTCATGGGACAACATTGAAGAGATGACACTTGGTACAATGTAAAGTAGTCGGTGTATGATTTGTATAACAGTGTAAATTTGATGTGCCCTCTAAATAACTCAACACACAGCAGTTAATGTTTAAACCACTGGAAACAAAATTGAGTACACCCCTAAGTGAAAATGGCAAAATTGTGCCCAATTAGCCATTTTCCTTCCTCGGGTTTATGTGACTCATTAGTGTTACAAGGTCTCAGGTGTGAATGGAGAACAGGTGTGTTCAATTTGTTTTAAAAATGCATCAGTTGTTCCGACAGATTTTAAAAGTAAAGAGAGACAAATAAAACAAGTCAAATATATTAAACTGTCATTTTTTTATTGAGGAAAATAATCCAATATCACGTCTGTGAGTGGCAAAAGTATCTGAACCTTTGGATTGGAAGGTGAAAATAGAATCTGGTGTTTTCAATCAATGTGGAGACAATCAGGTGTGAGTAGGTTACCGGTGTTATTTAAAGGGAATCTGTCACCAGGATTTTGCCCCCTAATCTGAGAGCAGTATAACATATGGGCAGAGACCCTGATTACAGCAATGTGTCACTTACTGGGTTGCTTAAGGCCCCGTCACACTAAGCAACATCGCTAGCAACATCGCTGCTAATGAACAACTTTTGTGACGTTGCTAGCGATGTTGCTGTGTGTGACATCCAGCAACAACCTGGCCCCTGCTGTGAGGTCGTTGGTTGTTGCTGTCCCGCTGTGAAGCACACATCGCTGTGTGTGACAGCGAGACAGCAACAACTAAATGTGTAGGGAGCAGGAGCCGGCTTCTGTGGAGGCTGGTAACCACAGTAAACATCGGGTAACCAAGAAGCCCTGTCCTTGGTTACCCGATATTTACCGTTGTTACCAGCCTCCGCCGCTCTCACTGCCTGTGCTGCCGGCTCCTGCTCTGTGCACATGTAGCTGCAGCACACATCGGGTTAATTAACCCGATGTGTGCTGTAGCTAGGAGAGCAGGGAGCCAGCGCTAAGCATTGTGCGCTGCTCCCTGCTCTGTGCACATGTAGCTGCTGCACACATCGAGTAATTAACCCGATGTGTGCTGTAACTAGGAGAGCAAGGAGCCAGCTCTAAGCAGTGTGCGCTGCTCCCTGCTCTGTGCACATTTAGCTGCAGCACACATCGGGTAATTAACCCGATGTGTGCTGTAACTAGGAGAGCAGGGAGCCAGCGCTCAGTGTGCGCTGCTCCCTGCTCTCTGCACGTGGGGTGGTAACCAAGGTAAATATCGGGTTGGTTACCCGATATTTACCTTAGTTACCAAGCGCAGCATCTTCCACGCGGCGCTGGGGGCTGGTCACTGGTTGCTGGTGAGCTCACCAGCAACTTGTGTAGCGACGCTCCAGCGATCCCTGCCAGGTCAGGTTGCTGGTGGGATCGCTGGAGCGTCGCAGTGTGACATCTCACCAGCAACCTCCTAGCAACTTACCAGCGATCCCTATCGTTGTTGGGATCGCTGGTAAGTTGCTTAGTGTGACAGTACCTTTAGTGTCATTTTGATAAAATCACTGTTTAATCAGCAGTAGATTATCATCCAATATGATGTTTGTGAGTGGCGAAAGTATGGGAACCTTTGGATTAATAGATACTGTAATTTTGAAGGTGAAATTAGAATTTGGTGTTTTCAATCAATGTTGAGTTAATCAGATGTGAGTGGGTTATCTGTTTTATTTAAAGGGAATCTGTCACCAGGTTTTTCCACCTAATCTGAGAGCAGTGTAACGTAGGGGCATTTTTTGGGCTGCTTAGTATAATATTGCTAAAATCCCTGATAATTCAACAGTAGATTATCATTAGAGGACTACTTAGTGTGCTGCCAGGTAGTCCAGCGTATTCATGAGCTCTGTATAACTGCCAGATCGACATCAGGGAAAACATTGATTTTATCAAAATGACAGCAAGGAGCTTGGTAGGTGAAACACAGCTGTAATCAGGATCTCTGTCTCTACCTTATGCTGCTCTCAGATGAGGTCGCAAAAACCTGGTGACAGATTCCCTTTAAGGAACAGGGATCTATTAAAGTCTCATATCCGCAACATGTCAACGTGTATCACAGCATGAGCAAATGAGGTTTCTGAGATCCTCAGAAGAAGAGTTGTTGATGCTGATCATGCTGAACAAGGCCACAGACACATCTCTAAAAAGTTTGGACTCCTTCCATTTGTGGTCAAGTAGATTGTGTACAAATGGAGAAGATTCAAGACCATTGTGATAGTATCATGGATTAGGCTTATTTGTCTATTTCTTATCCTAAGATCACCCTCTGGTTGTGCAGTGCAGGGTTAATATTAAATTATTGAGTGCGTGGAACACATTCTCACCATCAACACAAGCATGACTTCTTTTATCACATGCCATCCCCCGCCCCACATGTTATCAGGGGTTTATCGGGTCATGTTGGTGATGTTCCATCTTGGAATGAAACTAATTTCCTGCTTGAGCTCGGGTTCTTTTTACTGAAGCAAAATGCTCCACTATGGATCTCATGATGCTTCCTATTCGAATAGGAGCACAAACTGATGCGAGGAAGGGCCAGTGAGGAGCAATGGCAGCAAAGTTTAAAGCCACCTACAGTAATTTTCAGGGTTAAACAGAGGGTTTGATGAGGAAGGAAATAGAAAGAGAGTGTAATTGGATTAGCCCACAGGTGATAACTGGTGGGTATGTAAATAGAAATTATGGACCCATTTGGGGGATTACACTCTAGGTAAGGCCCACTTCACACGCATGTGTCTCCGGTATGTGCTAGGGTCGTGCCCGCATGTACCGGAAACACGGGCACACGTAAACCCATTAAAATCAATGGGTTTATGTGCACGCACGTGTGCAGCCATTGGCCCGTGCCTCCGTGTGGAGCACACGTGAGCCCATGTGCTCCACACGGATGCATGTTCGTGTTTCTCCGGCAGCACGGGTGTCACGCGGCCCGCACACTTACCACACGGAAGTAGTGTGGATGCGGGCCCACGTGACACGCGTCGGAGAAACACACGTGTCATTTTAAAAATAAAAAAAACACACACTCACCTCCACGAGTCCTGCAGTCTCTGTTGCGGCTGTCACCTGCATCCAACCCCAGTGAATTTGAAAAACGCATCATCTTCATTGGGGCCGGAAGCAGCGTCAGCGGGGCGTGGCCTGTGCCGGACGCTGTCATTCAGCACCACACACAGCTCCGGCAGAAAAAGGTAAGGCGGGGCTTTCCGTTCTCCGTGTGTTATTACGTATAACACACGGAGAACACATGTAGTGCCATAAACATGGCACACGGAGGGGAACACGCACCTTTGACACGTCCATGAAACACGGCCATTTTCACGGATGTGTGAAGAGGGCCTAACAAATACTTGGGTCTCTAGATGGAGGAATAGAACCTTTATTTTTCCTATATTCATTTAGCATTTCTCTTGATGAATCCTGATGGAAGAAACACGTTGGGAAGCTAACAGGGTTTAATAGGGTACACTGGCTTGAGGGCCACTTGTGGACTGCCCTCTTAAGGGCGGGAGTGTCTTATGTTGGGGACCAGATTTGAAGCTGTGATAAGGTCAGTAGTGTATCCAATCACTTGGATGAAGCCTGAATCTGGGACCCAGAATAGATGATTCTAATCCATTGGACTTCTTAAGATGAGTGAGACTGCTCCATGTTTTTGATTAATGTGACCAATGCATTGTGACTTGGTAGGTTAACATGTGTACATTTGTTTGATAATGTCACCACTAATTAATGTCACCACTGTGACCAGGTACATATGCTACTCCTATATAGTGTACATCACTGATGAAAATTCCCATATCATCATAGTGAGCTATATGTGAATATCCTACAGTCTGTGGAAAGGTGGGCATATACTGGTGGTTGTGCTGTTACACAGACCATAGTGTTTGATGCCGAAGTACCTCTCAGTCTGTTTGTGAACCAATACCACCTGTATGATTGAGGTTAACTAATCCAATAGGAATGTTAAGAGGCGCTACGCTACGCACTTTAATCACTGGGCACTTTATGTTATTGAGTTTGTGGCTTTAATATTAATTTATGCGTACATTAAACGTTATGGTTTAATTATTTCTTCATCTAATGTGCTTTTAATACTGATCTTGTGCAGGGTCAGTTACATCATGGACAATTTAAAATTATTTGTGTGAGATGCTCCTTCTTCTTCCCCAAGTGGAACCCGCCCCCAAGGTGGTTGTCCTAGTAACTGGGAAATTTCCATGCTTCATGATGCCAACCACATGGACTATTTAAAAGGATCATGGACTATTTAAACGGAATCAATCACCAGGATTTTCTTATATTACCTAAAGCCAGTGCTATACTGACTATCAGGCTGATTCTATACATACCTTTAGTGGTCAGCTCGGATATTTAGGTTTTGAAATCCAAGAAAGTAAACTTTGATGAGTGACACATCTGCGGAGCAGATAATATCTGGGGGATATTCATAGTTATCCCCTCCCTCTGTTAGAATTAGCATAGGTATGATATAATTGACCTAGCAGGACCTGTGGTGAGGTCATACCCATGTGACCTGGTATCTACCTTTGTTGGATGAGGCCCCGAAAGAGGTAAGTGTTTTACTTCATTTTAGTTACCCCCCTCCAACCATTAAGGCTTTGGAGTCTAATTATTTTGTTGGGACATTTTTCTGAAAATACGATAGTTTCCCTGTAAGATAACCCACATATAGTATGCTATCTTTTATACAGCAGTAGAAGTAGGGGTACCATATATTGATGCCACTTTATTCCATCTTTATAGGTTAATTGGAAAGAAGTGAAGAAATTGCCTCTGTGCATTCATCTACAGAAATCAACTAGGATCAAGAAAGTTTCTTTCATGTAGGATGGGAATCCAGCCATTTGAGGGCCAACCATTTGAGAGACTGCATTATAACCCTTCATAATGTTTCCATAGATCTCTGTTTTACAAATATGTGGGTTTGGGAAGCCCTCTTCCCTTATCTCTGCCTCCACTCTTAGTCGATGAATCATTAGAATTTCAGGCATTTGAAATCATTGATTTTCGGTTCATTTGACGTTTATTACAGTAGTTGGTCCATTGGCAAGGTTAAGGTCCTGAGGAGAGGACTTGGGTACCAGCATCAGATATCCAAACTGAGCGCCTGGTTAGGACATTCCAACATCTCCATCCTGGAATATCGGGTTCAGAGGCTCCAGATGCCACTCTTAGAGGGAGGGGTACTGTCACAAAGAGTTTTGCACAAACTTTGCTGACTGTCATGATGGTATCGAACTCTGTTCAGATTACAGATTCTGAAATTCTGCCTGATGGATTCTCTGGTGTCTGGGATCTACACAGGCAGACTCGGGAGATGACCTGCTGTGTGCTGATTCATAGACAATCTTGCAAGAGTTAAGCTGGTGTCACACATAACGACAACGACGTCGCTGCTACGTCACCATATTCTGTGACGTAGCAGCGACCTCAACAGCGATGTCGCTGTGTGTGACACATAACAACGATCAGACCCCTGCTGCGAAATCGTTGCTCGCTCCTGAATGTTCAAGGTCATTTCTTGATCGCTGCTATCCCGCTGCGCCATGCTGATAAGCTGATAATCCTTGTGTTTGACACCGCAGCAGCGACGATCGCTACGCTACGTCTGAAACCACACAACGACCGTAGACGTCGCTATGATCGCTGCTCCGTCGCTGCTTTATATAACATGTTTGACAGCTTACTAACGATCATCTATGGTCGCTGCTATGTTACAGAATATGGTGACGTAGCAGCGACGTCGTTGTCGTTGTCGTTATGTGTGACACCAGCTTTAATCTCTGCTTGTCTGCTTGCTCTTTTGATCACATGTTGTGGGCAGGCCTATCACATATGCTTCTCTAATATTTATGCTGATTGAATCCTTCCTCCCATTGCAGCTATAGTTTGTGTCTTTCTTGGTCTGTGAGTTGTGCTGGCCAAGACTCTCTGGTGAAAGTTGTGCTTATTGCTTTGTGCAGTTGTAGTGTTTACATCTGTTGTTTTCTAGCTTCCTTCCTGCTCTTGTTTTTCCTCTTGATTCTTTTATTGTCTTAACCTTTGTATGTGTGTGCTGTGTAACAGAATTTTGGTTTTCCCTTGTCTAACTATATCTATGGGTTTCTTCACACTCCTATACAATCTTGCCCTGGTTGGGGGGGGGGGGGGGGTCAGGATCAAATCAGCACTGACCAGGAGAAGAAACTGGAAGGAGATTCAAGCATCTCCATTATCAGGAGTATCGCTGAGGTTAGGGATAGCACGGGGCCCCCTAACTTGAGGGACAGCTTAGGATCCCCAGATCCCCGCTATCCTATAGTTATTGTGACAATAGGTTTGCTTGAAGTTATAAACAGGGTTTATTTAACTAACAAAGCTCCTACTCCTCTTGTTTGTAAACTAGGGTATGTTAAAGATTTGACCACTCTTAAACATGGTAAGATAGCTGTGTCCCATATGTTGTTCATAACTAGGAAATTATTAGCTCAATACTAAATATCATATCAGGTCGCTACAATCCTGGAGTTTATAAATAAAGTCAATTTTGTCGATGATTTTGGACAGAGGCTTTTATTTAAAAAGGAATGTTATTACAAAATTTTAAGCTTTGAGCCCCATGAATTGATGGTTCAGGATATTCATCAAGACAGTTAAAGAGATATGCTGAGTACCAGGCCCATGTAACAAATTAATCCCAGGTATAATATATTTAGTTCTTTTACTTTTTCCTGCATACCCGTACTCATCTGTATTGCTTCTAGGTTATACACAGTTAAGGATAATTGACTAAGTATGATATTGTATCCTTTATTGAACTGTGCTTCTTTTCTTTTAACTTCAATATGACTTGTTGTATTGTGTTGTTGGGAGGGATCCAGAGGTGGGGTTTCTTCTTCTTTTGTCTGTAATTGTCCTTAAATTTGTAAAATCTCAATAAAGAATATTTGATTTAAAAAAAAAAGAGATGTCAACAGTCAGTGACTCAATGTCATTGTGTTCTCTGCCTTTGACTATTTCATCAGCTCTGTACTCATATGACAATTGCTTCTTGATACTTATCATTCTAGTAGCACATAAAAGAACATGTAATAGTATTAACCTGACAATTCTTACATTTATTAGAGTACAAATAATATTCCTCTACGATCTACATGAAAGGTATGACTTATATTGTTTAGGAAACTTATTGATGAAAAAGTGAAACCTCGGTTTCTATCACAATAGCTACAAACTTTCCCAGATTCAGCAGGACACTGCCGATTTGGAGTAGCTGTACTATTGTTTTGACGTTCCCTCACTTTGTCTATGATTTGTTTCCTCTAGCAATGGGCGAGCATGCTCGGAGCTGGGGGATGCTCGAGACACTCGATATTCTATCAAGTATCCTGGTACTCGGGACACCATTTTAAGCTACTAAACATGCAGGGATTGCATGCTAATCACGATAATGCCAGCTACATCATATCATCAGGTCAATATAAATGCACGCTTGGCACACTGTACCCGGAAATAGTGTAGGGAGAGGTTCTAATGGGAGGGACTGTGTGTCGTAGCATGACAGAACCTGCTGGTGCAACATTGATCCAACAATCCTTTTCAGGGCAAATTCTATAATAACACTGCTCTTAGCTGCATTTAATGTAGGGTAAGCAGCTGGAGAATGCATAGTGTATTAGAGACATTCCATGTATACAGGAAAACAAGCTCACCCAGTGGAGATAATCCCAGACGGTGCACGGAAGGGAGGCCACTCCTAGATCCAAGTGAAGTAAACTCCAGCATCCAGTCTAGATAGCAAAATTTAGTTCTTTTCTTTATTAAAGTTTCATTAAAAAAGCCATCAATATGGTGTGGTGCCAACCATAAAGGAAAAGACTCGTTTCGGATGTCGCAGCATCCTTGATCACATTAGAGACATGTAGGCAGGGATTCTTGCCTTGCAGACCTTGCTGCTGCTGCTACCTAAAAATCAATTCTATTCTCTAACAAAGATGCTCTTAGCTGCATTTAGTGTAGGGCAAGCTGCTGGAGAAGGGATAGTATATTAGAGGCAAGTATGCAGGGATTCTAGCTTTACATACCTTGCTGCTGCGTAAAAAATCTATTCTCTAATAATACCACTCTTAACTGCATTTAGTGTAGTTCAAGCTGATGGAGACAGGATAGTGTATTAGAGGCATGTCGGCAGGTATTCCAGCCTTACAGACCTTGCTGCAGCAACCTAAAACCAAAGTCATTTTCAGGCCTATATCTATTCAATTCCCTATTAATACAGTGTGATGGTGGGATATGGTGTACTGTGTATCATGCTGTGTAGGTTCGTATTTTACGCTTGGTTCACTGTCCATTATTTGTATTGCTTGTGTGTATATTGTATTGTCTGTAGGTAATTACCTCCTGTAGTGTCCCTGTTCTTAGTCTGAGGGAGGGGGCCTGGGATCCACCTACTGTAAACTCTCGACTTACCTGGGGGATTGGCCAGTCTGGCTGAGCAGGAGAAGAGAGAAGCAGTCTGTTTGAGAACTTGAAGAGAGAAGGACGAAGATTGATCCTTTGGGCTGAAGGTGCAACTCCTCAGAGAGATCTGGACATTGATTGCTTACTGGACTATATTCGTGCTTCTACACTATTTTACACTCTGTATAGTGGATTATCTTATGGACCATTTGATTTGTTTGGAATAAATGCTTATTGGATTGTACAGCCATCTCTCGCTCTGTTGATTGTGTGATATTGGAGAAGAACCCTGTCACATACAGCTATTAGTTGCATTCAGTGTAGAGATAGCTGCTGAAATAGTCATGGTGTTGGATTAGAGGCATATAGTCAGGGTATTTTGCTTTACAGTCCATCTATAGGAATACTACTGCTGCAAGTTATGGACGGGCTGCACCTCAATGGGGAGGGTGCAGCTGTGCTGGGGGAGAAAATGGTCAGACGGATGGAGGAGATTTTAAACTAGATAGAGCAGATAGAGACAGTGAGATGGTAGGGGTCAATGAAGGATTGGGGGGATGGGACATGCAAGGAACATAGGGAGGCTAGGAGTAATAAAGGTGTTAAAAGTATTAAATGTCTACTGGAAAATGCAAGAAGTCTTGCAAACAAAATTAATGAATTGGAGACTCTTATGTCAACCATGGATTATGATGTGGTGGGCATTACGGAAACCTGGCTGGATGACAGCCATGACTGGGTGACAAACATATAGGGTTATAATACATTTAGGAAGGACAGGAAAGACAAAAAAGGTGGTGGGGTGTGTATATTTTCCATATCTAACCTAAAACCTGTATTGAGTGATGACATTGGGGGGAACTGCAACAATGTAGAGTCAGTATGGGTAAATGTACATGGGGAGGGGAATAATGGAAAAATGCTAATTGGAGTTTGCTATAAGCCTCCTAACATAACTGAACAAATAGAGGGTGAAATGCTGGAAGAAATTGAAAAGGCAGCTAATAATAATAATTGGGTTCTTATTATGAGGGATTTCAACTATCCAGACATACAGTGGGACATAGAATCTTCTGGTTCTGCTAAAAGCTGTAAGTTCTTATCTACTATTCAAGACAATTTCCTCTCTCAGATGGTAGATGAACTGACAAGGGGAGATAATCTGCTAGATCTGGTCCTGTCAAATAGACCGGATACAATTTCAGATGTACAGGTCCGGGAGCACTTGGGCACCAGCGATCATAATATGGTAAGCTTCAAAGTAATATTCAATAGAACATTTCAGAGGGGAAATGCTAAAACCTGGAATTTTAGGAAAGCTGATTTCAACAAATTAAGGGAAGAGCTTAAATGTGTAGATTGGGACAAAGTCATGGTAACTGGGGATACTGAACATAAATGGGGTAAGTTTAAGGATATACTCCTAAAGTCCTGTAAAAAACGTATACCCTATGGTAATAAAATGTCCAGGAATAAAAAGAAACCACTATGGATAAATAAGACACTAAAACAAAAACAAAGGGCGTTTAAAATCTTAAAGGCTGAGAATACAGAAATAGCATTTCAGAAGTATAAAGATATCAATAGGAAATGTAAAAAAGAAATCAGGCAAGCAAAACTAGCTACTGAAACAAAAATCGCCAAGGACATTAAAATAAATCCCAAAATCTTTTATAAATACATTAATGCCAAAAGGAAAACAAAGCATAGTGTCGGCCCCTTAAAATATAATAACAAGTTAGTTATAGAGGACAAACATAAGACTGAGATATTAAATAGGCATTTCTCATCTGTGTTCACCAAGAAACTGACTGTACCAGGTATCATTCAGCAAGTGAAAAATCAAAGTTCACCACCCGATATATTTAATTTAACACAAGTTGAAGTACGCCTGCGTCTAAGTAAATTAAACATTGACAAATGCCCAGGGCCAGATGGCTTTCATCCACGAATATTGAGGGAATTGAGCTCCGTAATCGACAGAGTGCTGTATCTCATCTTTTTAGACTCGCTTGTAACAAGGTTGGTGCCTCAGGATTGGAGGATTGCTGATGTGGTACCGATATTTAAGAAAGGTAAGAGGGTAGATCCAGGCAACTACCGTCCAGTAAACCTGTCATCAGGAGTATGCAAAGTTTTTGAGGGCATTTTAAGGGATGACATGCAAAAATATATTGCAGAAAATAATATAATAACTGACAGACAGCATGGACTCATGAAAGATAACTCGTGTCTAACCAACCTGTTGGGGTTCTATGAGGGGGTAAGTGCAAACCTGGATATTGGTAATGCAGCTGATGTGATTTATTTGGACTTTGCAATGACATTTGATACTGCACCACATATTAGCCTTATACTAAAGCTCCAGAAGCAAGGACTAGGGGAAACTATATGCAACTGGGTAAGGAATTGGTTAAAAGATAGGAAACAAAGAGTAGTCATAAATGGTGCATTCTCTAAATGGGCTATAGTCAGCAGTGGGGTGCCGCAGGGATCTGTGCTATGACCAATTCTTTTTAATCTCTTTATTAATGACCTTGTGGATGGGATTGATAGTAAAGTGTCAGTCTTTGCTGATGACACCAAACTATGTAGGATATTAAAAAGTGACCTTGATAGTACAATATTACAAAAAGATCTGGATAAGATGTCACAATGGGCAGATACTTGGCAAATGAGATTTAATGTTGATAAATATAAAGTAATGCACCTAGAACGGAGTAATCCTATAGCTGCGTATACATTAAATGGAAGTAAACTCGGGACTACAGAACAGGAGAAGGACTTGGGTATTCTCATTACAAATAAGCTGAGCAGCAGCTGCAAAAGCAAACAAGATTCTAGGGTGTATAAAAAGAGAGATTAGATCCCGTGATCCAACATATTGTTACCCCTCTAGAAATCACTTGTAAGGCCACATCTGGAATATGGGATCTAGTTTTGGGCTCCACATTTTAAAAAGGACATTCAGAAGTTAGAGTCAGTTCAAAGGCGGCAACTAGACTACTACAAGGAATGGAAGGCCTCCCATATGATGACAGGTTGAAAAAGTTAGATATGTTTAGCTTAGAAAAAAGACGTCTCAGAGGAGATCTCATTTATATGTATAAATACATATGTGGTTAATATAAAGAACTGGCACATGACTTATTTCCTCCAAAGACAATACTAAGGACCAGGGGGCACTCACTGCGAGTGGAAGAAAAGCGATTCCAACAGCTAAATAGGAAAGGGTTCTTTACAGTTAGAGCAGTCAGACTGTGGAATGCCCTACCACAAGAGGTAGTAATGGCAGATACTATAACAGCTTTTAAAAAAGGGCTGGATGTTTTCCTCAGTACACAAAACACTGTTGGTTATAAATGACTTAGTGACCAAATGTAGAACTGGTGGAGGAAGGTTGAATTAGATGGACCTAGGTATTTTTTCAACCTAAGTAACTATGTAACTATGTAACTGCATTGGTCAGGGCATAATTGATGTTATGGGACACATGCAGGTGTAAGGCGGGGACAGCACACTGTGAAATATATTGCTGGCTTGGGACAGAGTTAAAAGGTCGGCTGCCACCATCAGGTTGAAAAAAACCTCAGCGTCCACAAGCCGAAAGGACAACATTTCTAAGACAAGCAGTTAGGTTATGCAAGCACGTAGCAAACTGTGTACTTTCTCCATCTCCACAAGGTCCATATGCAAAGCCTTCTCTTTAATGGTGTGCAGAGAAGGTTTGAGTAGACACAGAAGCGGGATGGTTACTCTGATTATGACGTCATAGCCGCTCACTATCTTGGTTAATTACTTAAGGTTTTGTTAGTTGAGTGAGGGTCGGCTGCTTGCCCTTTAAAAATTACCGGGAAGGAGGACAAGAAAAATAAATAAAAAACATGAACCATATATCCTTTCTGGGTTTGGAAGGGGTGCATTGGAATACACCACAATGAAGAACATTTGAATTGGCTTTATGTTCTGCTGTTGTCATCCACTGGTGTTGAGAAGTTTGTGCCAATCCAAGCCTTGTTAATTTTGAGAATAGTCAGCCTATCTTTTTAATTTGATAGAGGATGGGCTTATTAGTTATTATGCAGCGGTGGCAAAGGTACCACTACTAGGCAGAATTTAATTATGATACAGGAAGCGAGGGTGCAGAAACAAGGGAGCAGTGTTATTAACGGACAGGAAATATATGTATAAATCAATGGTGAAGTATAGTTTGGTTACAGTATGGTTAACAAACACTGCAGATTCTAGCTGGGAACACCAACCCTGTATCTTCCGAACTATTACATGAATCAATACAACGGAAATAATAATAATTTTTATAATAAGTTTTATTTCTATAGCGCCATCATATTCCGCAGCGCTTTACAATTCAGAGGGGACATGTACAGACAACATGAGACATTATAAAATAACAAAATTCAGATACCAAGAGCAGTGAGGGCTCTGCTCATAAGCTTACAGTCTATGAGGAAATAGGGGAGGCACAAAAGATTAATAGGGGGAAGAAAAGCTTGTCATATATGGTCCAGCCATTGATTTAATAGGGGATTCAAAATCAGCTGCATGAACCGGTCACCAGCCAGAATTTATACAGGTACAGAGTGTAAAAAAGTACATGGAGAGTAATGCAATCAAAAGAAACAAGGGTCAAGAATTGGAAGTAAATTTTCTGAAGGGCAGAATGGGACTAGATTAGATAAGGGAGGTAAGGTGATAGGCCAGTCTGAAGAAATGGATTTTTAGGGTCCGCTTAAAGGTGTGGATGTTGGGAATTATTCGGATTGTTCTTGGTAGTGTGTTCCAGAGCATAGGCGCAGCTCGTGAGAAATCTTGAAGACGGGAGTGGGTTCGAATTGTTGAGGCTGTCAGTCTTAGTTTATTAGCAGAACGAAGGGCACGGATAGGGTGATAGACAGAGATAAGGGAGGAGATGTAGGGCGTCGTGGAACTGTGGAGCACTTTGTGAGTGAGAGTGATAAGTTTATGTTGGATTCTGTAGCAGATGGGCAACCAGTGCAATGACTGGCACAGAGCAGAGGCATCAGTGAAGCAGTTGGAGAGGAAAATTATCCTGTCTGCGACATTCAGAATGGATTGGAGAAGGGAGAGTTTAGTAATAGGGAGACTAATTAGTAAAGAATTACAATAATCCAGGTGAGAATTAATAAGCGCGACAGTAAGAGTTTTTGCAGAGTCAACGGTAAGAAAAGGTCGAATTCTAGAGAGGTGGAGGTGGCATAAACGAACAAGTGAACAAATGTGGGGACTGAGGGAGAGACCAGAGTCAAATATAACCCCAAGACAGCGTACGTGCTGCTGGGGAGTAATGGTGGAACCACACACAGAAATGGTTCTATTGGGTTTCGGAAGGTTGGGGGAGGGAGGAAACAGGAGAAGTTCAGTTTTTGACAGGTTCAGTTTTAGATAAAGGGAGGACATGATGTTGGAGACAGTGGAGAGACAATCGCTAGCATTTTGTAATAATGCAGGGGTGATGTCAGGAGACTATGTGTTCAGTTGGGTGTCATCAGCATATAGATGGTACTAGAAACCCTACTTTTTGTGTGTTCCAGGGTGTAATTTTTCGGCGGCTCTTGCACATTGTACATACGCTTAAGCAGTGTAGGAATTTCACTCCATCATAATGGGGGAAAAAAAATTCTGAGACCATCCTCTATAGGAAAAAAAAATGTGAGAAATCTCATACACATTATTCCTTTTTTCCTGACTGAAATGGAAAAATGCTGTATTATTGAAGCAAAGAGCATGTCAATGATTTCAGTATTTCTGCAGTGTTTTTGCAGCATTTTTTCCACTATTGAAAGCAATGAGAATGCAAAAATGCAGCAAAAATGCTACGTGTGAACATAGCCAAAGGGGTGGAGGAGGCAGGTTTTTTTTCTCTTGTTAAATTTGCCTTATATACAAATCATTATACAGGAATATACAAAAAAAGTTTGTTTTCTAAGCCAGCTTACCTGTACACCCCGATGTGTGAGATCCTGTGTTAATCCAGGGAAGAGTCCGCAAGGAGATTAGAGCAGAAGCCAGCCACAAAAAATCCAAATGAAAATCTTGAATACTCCAGCGGACAGATTCAAGGACTCAGTTGTATTTTTTTAAAAATGTCTTGCATTTGCAAATTTTATTGAAAAAATATATCATAAAAGTAGATTCACACTTCTGGGCAGTATAATGGATAGATTAGGAGTGGTAGCGGTGGCCTCTCAGAGTATTACTAATATACTAATCAGAGTCCTTGAATCTGTCTGCTGGAGTATTCAAGATTTTCATTATACAGGAATGTTTCCTAATATTTTTTCCTGTACAATCCATGTTCTCTTTGGTTTGGTAAGTTTTATTGGCAGTCTGTAGAAGTGACATAATACTTTGACAACATTGTTCCCAGCAGTTACCTGGGAGTCAGAGATACATCCAGGCATTTTCTCCATGCTGTTCCTTTTCCATTTCAGTGCTGTTTCCATCCATTTCAATGATTTCCTGCCGTCCAGACCTTATGAGAGGGTCTTCCACAAAAATGATAGAGTTTCTTATTGACTTCCATTATGCTTGTTACTAGAGATGAGTAGAGATGAGCGAACCGGTCGTGGTTCGGCTCGAGTTCGGTTCGTCTTGTCGAACGTTCGACGAACCGAACTCGAACCGCATAAGAAACAATGGCAGGCATTCACAAACACATAAAAACACCTAGAAAACACCCTCAAAGGTGTCCAAAAGGTGACAAACAACTCACAACACAACACAAACACATGGGAAAGTGACAAGGACATATACTCATGCGAAAACAAAAGAGCTGGACAAGGAAAAAGAGGAGGAGACACAGATATAGGCATGGCACGCCCTTCTAAAATCATGTAAAACACCGCAAGGTGACTCCAAGCGGAGTCTCCCTTTTTTCCAAAAATTGGGCCACACACACACCCACCCCTTCAGTGGCAGCACTTGTGCCCCAGTTGTACACTTCACAGCTAGATTTGCATCAAGCACATTCAAAAATACGCCATCCTTAACTGTCCCCAGGATGACACCGGGGTAGGTAGTTAGGTCTTTCCTGATCCCAGCTCTGTTCATCTTGGCTCCTTTTAAAAAACACAGCAAGCAAGGGTTACTCCAAGCGGAGTCTCCCTTTTTTTCCAAAAATTGGGCCCCACACACACCCACCCCTTCAGTGGCAGCAGTTGGGCCCCAGTTGTACACTTCACAGCTAGATTTGCATCAAGCACATTCAAAAATACGCCATCCTTAACCGTCCCCAGGATGACACCGGGGTAGGTAGCAAAGTCTTTGCTGAACCATGACTTGTTCATCTTGGCTCCTTTTAAAAAAACACAGCAATCAAGGGTTACTCCAAGCGGAGTCTTCCTTTTTTCCAAAAATTGTGCCACACAGACACCCCATCAGTGGCAGCAGTTGTGCCCCAGTTGTACACTTCACAGCTAGATTTGCATCAAGCACATTCAAAAATACGCCATCCTTAACCATCCCCAGGATGACACCGGGGTAGGTAGCTAAGTCTTTCCTGATCCCAGCTCTGTTCATCTTGGCTCCTTTCAAAAAACACAGCAAGCAAGGGTTACTCCAAGCGGAGTCTCCCTTTTTTTCCAAAAATTGGGCCACACAGACACCCACCCCTTCAGTGGCAGCAGTTGTGCCCCAGTTGTACACTTCGCAGCTAGATTTGCATCAAGCACATTCAAAAATACGCCATCCTTAACTGTCCCCAGGATGACACCGAGGTAGGTAGTTAGGCCTTTCCTGATCCCAGCTCTGTTCATCTTGGCTCCTTTTAAAAAACACAGCAAGCAAGGGTTACTCCAAGCGGAGTCTCCCTTTTTTTTCCAAAAATTGGGCCCCACACACACCCACCCCTTCAGTGGCAGCAGTTGGGCCCCAGTTGTACACTTCACAGCTAGATTTGCATCAAGCACATTCAAAAATACGCCATCCTTAACTGTCCCCAGGATGACACCGGGGTAGGTAGCAAAGTCTTTGCTGAACCATGACTTGTTCATCTTGGCTCCTTTTAAAAAAACACAGCAATCAAGGGTTACTCCAAGCAGAGTCTTCCTTTTTTCCAAAAATTGTGCCACACAGACACCCCATCAGTGGCAGCAGTTGTGCCCCAGTTGTACACTTCACAGCTAGATTTGCATCAAGCACATTCAAAAATACGCCATCCTTAACCGTCCCCAGGATGAGACCGGGGTAGGTAGCTAAGTCTTTCCTGATCCCAGCTCTGTTCATCTTGGCTCCTTTCAAAAAACACAGCAAGCAAGGGTTACTCCAAGCGGAGTCTTCCTTTTTTTCCAAAAATTGGGCCACACAGACACCCACCCCTTCAGTGGCAGCACTTGTGCCCCAGTTGTACACTTCACAGCTAGATTTGCATCAAGCACATTCAAAAATACGTTATTCTTAACCGTCCCCAGGATGACACCGGGGTAGGTAGCAAAGTTTTTGCTGAACCATGACTTGTTCATCTTGGCTCCTTTTAAAAAAACACAGCAATCAAGGGTTACTCCAAGCGGAGTCTCCCTTTTTTTCTAAAAATTGGGCCACACAGACACCCACCCCTTCAGTGGCAGCAGTTGTGCCCCAGTTGTACACTTCGCAGCTAGATTTGCATCAAGCACATTCAAAAATACGCCATCCTTAACTGTCCCCAGGATGACACCAAGGTAGGTAGTTAGGCCTTTCCTGATCCCAGCTCTGTTCATCTTGGCTCCTTTTAAAAAACACAGCAAGCAAGGGTTACTCCAAGCGGAGTCTCCCTTTTTTTCCAAAAATTGGGCCCCACACACACCCACCCCTTCAGTGGCAGCAGTTGGGCCCCAGTTGTACACTTCACAGCTAGATTTGCATCAAGCACATTCAAAAATACGCCATCCTTAACCGTCCCCAGGATGACACCGGGGTAGGTAGCAAAGTCTTTGCTGAACCATGACTTGTTCATCTTGGCTCCTTTTAAAAAACACAGCAATCAAGGGTTACTCCAAGCGGAGTCTTCCTTTTTTCCAAAAATTGTGCCACACAGACACCCCATCAGTGGCAGCAGTTGTGCCCCAGTTGTACACTTCACAGCTAGATTTGCATCAAGCACATTCAAAAATACGCCATCCTTAACCGTCCCCAGGATGACACCGGGGTAGGTAGCTGTTACGGGGGGACCGGCAGATTAGGACCAGGGGGTATATATCCTAATCGCCAGTCGGGGCCCACCGTGCTCCAGATGACAATGGAGCTGCTGGCACCTGAGGGTTACTCGGAGACTATAGAGCTGGATGGCTCTGAGATAACCCAGGAACTCTGGGAACCGGTCACGTGTGTTGGGACACGTCAGACCGGACGACAACCCGATTAGCGTTTTGGTGCACCTAGCGCTACACCAACCACGTGTGCAGGAAACACGTCAGGCCGGGTGGTAACCAGGTAGCGTTGACCGGAAGACCGCCACGAAAGCGCCCTGTCGGCCACGTGTGTAGGACACGTCAGGCCGAGCGGTCCTCCGATTAGCGTTTCTGGTCACCTCTCGACTGGCCACGTGTGTGTAGGACATGTCAGGCCAGATGGGTACACCAGTAGCGTTGACCGGGAAGCCGAGGAAAATAAGGAACACCCTGTTAACTCCACAGGGGTCCTGGAGTACGCTGTCCGTGCGCGTAGGGGGCACAACCGGACAGGTGGCGCAGCACGTGCGTTGTCCGTGTGCGTAGGGGGCACAATCGGACAGGTGGCGCAGCAGGTGTGTTGTCCGTATGCGTAGGGGGCACAATCAGACAGGTGGCGCAACAGGTGCGTTGTCCGTGTGCGTAGGGGGCACAATTGGACAGGAAGCACAGCAGCCGCAGCCCAGTTAACGCCACTGGGCTTCTATAGCAAGACTGGAACGGCAGGAGGGAAGCACGGTGCCTGACCCTGATGTGCCGAGCCAGGAATCTTGGCGTGACAGGCACCGTTCGCCTAACCCTACCTACTGCTTCCCAACATAGGCTTATGCCGCAATGAGGCTCTAATATGGAGGTGTGCTCAGACTGAGCAAAAGTGAAGACTGCGCCCCTCCATGTTGTCTCCAGCCCCTTTTATAACCTGGGTCCGCCCCAAACCCAGGGTGGAACCACCAAGGTCCAATAGCAGAGTGCCATGTCATCAGTGACGTCACATGCGACCTATCCGGAACCGCCACGTCATTGATGACCTCATGGCAGCCACGCCCCAAACACTTCACCAGTCATCGTCTGACGACCAATACTGAGGTACCAGTTCATAGGGGCGGGCCTCTGCGAGCCAGTCCGGAGTTGCCACATCATCAGGACACCTGACAACCTCTGCCCTATCAGGACGTGTCACCTCACGGACATGCTCAGTGAGGTCTTTACCGGACCTAGCCTCTGGTGCACTAAGTGCCTGAGCATGCCCAGTAGCCTGAGCAACAGGCTCAGAAAGCAGACTATCAGTTTGAGCATGCTCAGTAGGCACATCCCAGAACTTAGACACAGCACGAAGTCCAAGTACCTGTGCAAAGAGGCTGTTAGGGTTAATTGTGGGAGCATGCTCAGTAGCCTGAATTGAGGACTTAGTCTCAGACATAACACAAACAGGCTGAGCATGCTCACTAGGCAAAACACCGGGCTTAAACTCTGGCTGGGGTAAATCGGCGCACGCATGCGCACTAGCCGCCTCTCCACACTTAGACGTGGTGGAAGGAACAGCCAACTGGACGACCCGAGGCACGGCCAAGAACGGCAGCCGGCGCCTGGGCGCAACAGGAACTGCAGCAGGCTGCTTGCGGCTATGGCGGCGCCGGTTCGTAACAGTAGCTAAGTCTTTCCTGATCCCAGCTCTGTTCGTCTTGGCTCCTTTCAAAAAACACAGCAAGCAAGGGTTACTCCAAGCGGAGTCTTCCTTTTTTTCCAAAAATTGGGCCACACAGACACCCACCCCTTCAGTGGCAGCACTTGTGCCCCAGTTGTACACTTCACAGCTAGATTTGCATCAAGCACATTCAAAAATACGTTATTCTTAACCGTCCCCAGGATGACACCGGGGTAGGTAGCAAAGTTTTTGCTGAACCATAACATGTTCATCTTGGCTCCTTTTAAAAAAACACAGCAATCAAGGGTTACTCCAAGCGGAGTCTCCCTGTTTTCCAAAAATTGGGCCACACAGACACCCCATCAGTGGCAGCAGTTGTGCCCCAGTTGTACACTTCACAGCTAGATTTGCATCAAGCACATTCAAAAATACGCCATCCTTAACCGTCCCCAGGATGACACCGGGGTAGGTAGCAAAGTCTTTCCTGATACCAGCTCTGTTCATCTTGGCTCCTTTTAAAAAACACAGCAAGCAAGGGTTACTCCAAGCGGAGTCTCCCTTTTTTTCCAAAAATTTGGCCACACAGACACCCACCCCTTCAGTGGCAGCAGTTGTGCCCCAGTTGTACACTTCGCAGCTAGATTTGCATCAAGCACATTCAAAAATACGCCATCCTTAACTGTCCCCAGGATGACACCAAGGTAGGTAGTTAGGCCTTTCCTGATCCCAGCTCTGTTCATCTTGGCTCCTTTTAAAAAACACAGCAAGCAAGGGTTACTCCAAGCGGAGTCTCCCTTTTTTTCCAAAAATTGGGCCCCACACACACCCACCCCTTCAGTGGCAGCAGTTGGGCCCCAGTTGTACACTTCACAGCTAGATTTGCATCAAGCACATTCAAAAATACGCCATCCTAAACCGTCCCCAGGATGACACCGGGGTAGGTAGCAAAGTCTTTGCTGAACCATGACTTGTTCATCTTGGCTCCTTTTAAAAAAACACAGCAATCAAGGGTTACTCCAAGCGGAGTCTCCCTTTTTTCCAAAAATTGGGCCACACAGACACCCCATCAGTGGCAGCACTTGTGCCCTAGTTGCAAATAGGATGTTTTGATTTGCATCAAGCACATTCCAAATCCACAAGCATTTACTCCCCCCAGGATGACACAGGGGTAGTAAATTCCTTCTGGATCCATGACTTGTTCATTTTGATGAACGTTAGTCTGTCCACATTGTCACTGGACAGACGCGTGCGCTTATCTGTCAGCACACACCCAGCAGCACTGAAGACACGTTCAGAGACAATGCTGGCAGCTGGACACGACAAAATCTCCAAGGCGTAACTGGAGAGCTCTGGCCATTTTTCAAGATTTGAAGCCCAAAATGAGCAAGGCTCCATTTGCAAAGTCATGGCATCAATGTTCATTTGGAGATACTCCTGTATCATCCTCTCCAGACATTGACTATGTGTCAGACTTGTTGTCTCTGGTGGCCTTGCAAAGGACGGTCTAAAAAGATTATGAAAAGATTCCATAAATTTGCTGTTACCAGCACCAGATACGGTGCTACTGGTACGGGTAGACTGTTGAAGATGACGAGACCGTCCCATGTTTGTCAAGTTACAACTGGGAGATTCACTCCCTGCACCTGCACGGTTGTTTGGTGGAAAAGCCGAGCTAAGATCGAGTAACAGCTTCTGCTGGTACTCCTGCATACGTGCGTCCCTTTCTATGGCTGGAATTATGTCACAAAATTTGGACTTGTACCGGGGATCTAATAGTGTGGCAAGCCAGTAGTCATCATCACTTCTAATTTTGACAATACGAGGGTCATGTTGGAGGTAGTGCAGCAAGAAGGCGCTCATGTGTCTTGCGCAGCCATGCGGACCAAGTCCACGCTGTGTTTGTGGCATAGAGGTGCTAACTGTTCTTTCTTCCTCTGAAATCTCCCCCCAACCTCTTTCAACTAAAATTTGACCAAGGTCTCCCTCATCCGCTGAGTCTTCCATGTCCATGGACAGTTCGTCCTCCATTTCTTCATGTTCTCCTGCCCCTTCCTCAACATTTCGCCTGCTACCATGCGCCCTTGTTGATCCCTGTCCCCCATGGTCCCATGCCTGCCGCGTTGGTGATGATGAACGTCTGGACCTTGGAGATGTTGTTGTGTCTTGCGCATATGAATCCTCCTGTAGTTCCTCCCCTTCCTGTTGTCTCACCCCCTGACTCCGAATAGTGTTGAGCGTGTGCTCCAGCATGTAAATGACTGGAATTGTCATGCTGATAATGGCATTGTCAGCGCTATACATATTCATCGCCATGTCGAAACTGTGCAGAAGGGTGCATATGTCCTTGATCTGAGACCACTCCATCAGGGTGATCTGCCCCACCTCTGCATCTTGTTGGTCCAGGCTATACGTCATGACATATTGCACCAGGGCTCGGCGGTGCTGCCACAGTCGCTGTAACATGTGGAGAGTCGAATTCCAGCCTGTCGGCACATCGCATTTCAGGCGATGAACCGGCAGGCCGAAAGACTTCTGGAGAGATGCAAGTCGCTCAGTTGCGGCGGTTGCACGGCGGAAGTGAGCAGACAGTTTTCGTGCCCTGGTCAGAAGGCCATCTAGGCCGGGATAGTGTGTTAAAAATTGCTGGACAACAAGGTTCAGCTTGTGAGCCATACAAGGCACGTGTGTCACCTTGCCCAGGCAAAGGGCCGCACCCAGGTTTGCAGCATTGTCGCACACGGCCTTACCAGGCTGCAGGTGGGGACAACCATTTATTAAACTCTAACCGCAGAGCTGACCACAACTCCTCAGCTGTGTGACTCCTATTTCCAAGACATGTCAAGCTAAAAACCACCTGATGCCGTTGCGCTCTGCTGCCAGCATAGTAATGAGGGGTGCGTGATTCCTTCTGCGCAGTTAGAACGCTGGTGGCCTGACCAGGCAGGCTTGGGGCGGAGGTGGAGGACCCAGATGAGGTGGAGGAGGCAGAAGCAGTGGCGGAACTTGGACAGACAGAGGATTGACACACAAGTCATGGGGATGGCAAGAATTGTGCAGCAGACCCTTCACCATCTATCATCATAGTTACCCAGTGCCCAGTCAGCGACATGTAACGTCCCTGTCCATGCTTACTGGTCCAAGTATCGGTGGTGAAATGCACCCGTTGACACACAGAGTTTCTCAAGGAAGCGGTGATGTTGTGTGCGACATGCTGGTGTAGCGCGGGCACACCTTTCTTAGAGAAGTAGTGGCGACTGGGCATCTGGTACTGGGGCACAGCGACAGACATAAGGTCTCTAAAATCCTGTGTGTCCACCAGGCAGAAAGGCAGCATTTCGGTAGCCAAGAGCTTACAGAGGGATAAAGTCAACCTTTTAGCTTTGTCATGGGTCGCAGGAAATGGCCTTTTATTTGTCCACATCTGAGGGACAGAGATCTGGCTGCTGTGTGTAGACGGTGTTGAGTAGGATGTCCCTGGAAAAATGTAGCTTTGTGAGGAAAGTGCAGGCGTAGACATGATGTCGCCTTCATCCAACGTTGGTGCTATCGATGTCTGAGAGAGCTGTACACACGTACTTGTTTCCCCTTCCAAACCAACTGACGACCTACCAAGCAAACTGCCTGTTGCGGTTACAGTGGTGGAAGTTGTGCGTGGAAAACGAGGTGTGACAGCTGTCCCCACAGTCCTAGAAGATGAAGAGCGCGCGGATGCACTAGAAGGGGCAGGCGGTGGATGGTTCGCTCCGCTAGGCCGCATTGCAGCACGGTGAGCTTCCCACCGGGACATATGATATTTATTCATGTGACGATTCTCATGGAAGAAGTTGTCAAACTGCTGAGGTTTTGACCACTACTAACAGAATCATGACAAATTTTACAGATCACATAATTTGGGCGATCTTTTGCTATATCAAAAAAGGACCAGGCTAGGCAAGGCTTAGAGGGCATGTGACCTGCTGATCCACCCCGACTAGTGCTCAGAGGCACAGTGGTGGCTGAGGATGCAGTTGTAGACGTGCTACCAGTACTCCTACTCTGTCCAGGAAGGCGCAAGGTAACTTCGTCGTCAGTTGCATCCTCCTCCACCGTCTCTGTTGACCTCCACGAGGGCCTGAGTGTCGGTTGACAGTAGGTGGGATCTGGAACTTCCTAATCAATTGTTGTGTTTGCACTCCCCTCACCCTCAGACCGAGCCTCTTCTTGCCCTGACCGAATATTTAAGTTGTCATCCCAATCTGGTATCAGCGTCTCATCGTCATCAGTATGTTCCCCATTGTCTATAACTATTATGCTCAGAAACTTGGTATTCATGGCCTGAATCAGAGTCACAAAGGTTCTGGGCATCACTGCAAACCATTTCCTGGTCTGTACTCACTGTAGCTTGGGAGCAGACCTCTGATTCCCAGGCTATAGTGTGACTGAACAGCTCTGCAGACCCAGCCATCTCAGTTCCACCATACTGTGCAGGGCGGATGGAGACTTCAGAGCTGGGAGAAAGCAAGTTTGATTGGGATGACAACTCAGAGGACTGGTGTTTTTTGGATGCGGTAGTTGAGGTGGCGGAGAGGGCACTTGTTGGACCACTTGAGATCCATTCAAGCATTTTCCTTTTTTGGCCATCATCTACCTTTGTTCCAGTTGTTCGTGTCCGTTAAAAAGGGAGCACATCGGATTGTCCACGGTAAGTAGTAGACATCTTACTTTTGCTGGAAGATGGTCTATCTTCAGCAGATGTTAATGAAGCTTTGCCACCTTCCCCACGGACAAACCCTTTTTTTCATTTTCCCACACGCCTCTTCCCCTTTCCACCAGCATCTGTCATTTTGCCACTCATTTTGATAGCGGCAAGATTGTGCACTTAAAATGTGGTAGTAAAAATTGAGAGGTGGTGTAGATTTCAGCGGTGGTCTAGCTTTATTAACAGCAGAATAAACAACAATAATTATCCCTGACAATGCAACTACGGCCCTTAAACTGGCAGCATAAATTGCTAGTATAACAGCTTTGTAACAATGAGCTTGGATATTCAATGCATTCGCGCTGCAAATATCTTTGCACTAGTGGGACAATACAGAAGTCTAACAGCCATGTTTAGGATGCCACTACGTTCACTCAGTGTATGCTAGTATAATGGCTTAGTAACAATGAGTTTGAGTGTGCAATGCAGGCAGACGTGCTGCAAATATCTTTGCACTTGTGGGACAATATAGAAGTCCAACAGCCATGTTTAGGATGCCACTACGTTCACTCAGTGTTTGCTAGTATAATGGCTTAGTAACAATGAGTTTGAGTGTGCAATGCAGGCAGATGTGCTGCAAATATCTTTGCACTAGTGGGACAATACAGACGTCCAACAGCCACGTTTAGGATGCCACTAAGTTCACTCAGTGTTTGCTAGTATAATGGCTTAGCAATAATGAGTTTGAGTGTGCAATGCCGGCAGACGTGCTGCAAATATCTTTGCACTAGTTGGACAATACAAAAGTCCAATAGCCACGTTTAGGATGCCACTAAGTTCACTCAGTGTTTGCTAGTATAATGGCTTAGTAACAATGAGTTTGAGTGTGCAATGCAGGCAGACGTGCTGCAAATATCTTTGCACTTGTGGGACAATACAGAAGTCCAACAGCCACGTTTAGGATGCCACTAAGTTCACTCAGTGTTTGCTAGTATAATGGCTTAGTAACAATGAGTTTGAGTGTGCAATGCAGGCAGACGTGCTGCAAATATCTTTGCACTAGTGGGACAATACAGAAGTCCAACAGCCACGTTTAGGATGCCACTAAGTTCACTCAGTGTTTGCTAGTATAATGGCTTAGCAACAATGAGCTTGAGTGTGCAATGCAGGCAGACGTGCTGCAAATATCTTTGCACTAGTGGGACAATGCAGACGTCCAACAGCCACGTTTAGGATGCCACTAAGTTCACACAGTGTTTGCTAGTATAATGGCTTAGTAATAATGAGTTTGAGTGTGCAATACAGGCAGACGTGCTGCAAATATCTTTGCACTAGCTGGACAATACAGAAGTCCAACAGCCACGTTTAGGATGCTACTAAGTTCACTCAGTGTTTGCTAGTATAATGGCTTAGTAACAATGAGTTTGAGTGTGCAATGCAGGCAGACGTGCTGCAAATATCTTTGCACTTGTGGGACAATACAGAAGTCCAACAGCCACGTTTTGGATGCCACTAAGTTCACTCAGTGTTTGCTAGTATAATGGCTTAGTAACAATGAGTTTGAGTGTGCAATGCAGGCAGACGTGCTGCAAATATCTTTACACTAGTGGGACAATACAGAAGTCCAACAGCCACGTTTAGGATGCCACTAAGTTCATTCAGTGTTTCCTAGTATAATGGCTTAGTAACAATGAGTTTAAATGTGCAATACAGGCATATGTGCTGCAAATATTTTTGCACTACTGGGGCAATACAGAAGTCCAATAGCCACGTTTAGGATGCCACTAAGTTCACTCAGTGTTTGCTAGTATAATGGCTTAGTAACAATGAGTTTGAGTGTGCAATGCAGGCAGACGTGCTGCAAATATCTTTGCACTAGTGGGACAATACAGAAGTCCAACAGCCACGTTTAGGATGCCACTAAGTTCACTCAGTGTTTGCTAGTAAAATGGCTTAGTAACAATGAGTTTGAGTGTGCAATGCAGGCAGACGTGCTGCAAATATCTTTGCACTAGTGGGACAATACAGAAGTCCAATAGCCACGTTTAGGATGCCACTAAGTTCACTCAGTGATTGCTAGTATAATGGCTTAGTAACAATTAGTTTGAGTGTGCAATGCAGGCAGACGTGCTGCAAATATCTTTGCACTAGTGGGACAATACAGAAGTCCAAAAGCCACGTTTAGGATGCCACTAAGTTCACTCAGTGTTTGCTAGTGTAATGGCTTTGTAACAATGAGTTTGAGTGTGCAATGCAGGCAGACGTGCTGCAAATATCTTTGCACTTGTGGGACAATACAGAAGTCCAACAGCCACGTTTAGGATGCTACTAAGTTCACTCAGTGTTTGCTAGTAAAATGGCTTAGAAATAATGAGTTTGAGTGTGCAATGCAGGCAGACGTGCTGCAAATATCTTTGCACTAGCTGGACAATACAGAAGTCCAACAGCCACGTTTAGGATGCCACTAAGTTCACTCAGTGTTTTCTAGTATAATGGCTTAGTAACAATGAGTTTGAGTGTGCAATGCAGGCAGACGTGCTGCAAATATCTTTGCACTAGTGGGACAATACAGAAGTCCAACAGCCACGTTTAGGATGCCACTAAGTTCACTCAGTGTTTGCTAGTATAATGACTTAGTAACAATGAGTTCGAGTGTGCAATGCAGGCAGACGTGCTGCAAATATCTTTGCACTACTGGGGCAATACAGAAGTCCAAAAGCCACGTTTAGGATGCCACTAAGTTCACTCAGTGTTTGCTAGTGTAATGGCTTTGTAACAATGAGTTTGAGTGTGCAATGCAGGCAGACGTGCTGCAAATATCTTTGCACTTGTGGGACAATACAGAAGTCCAACAGCCACGTTTAGGATGCTACTAAGTTCACTCAGTGTTTGCTAGTAAAATGGCTTAGAAATAATGAGTTTGAGTGTGCAATGCAGGCAGACGTGCTGCAAATATCTTTGCACTAGCTGGACAATACAGAAGTCCAACAGCCACGTTTAGGATGCCACTAAGTTCACTCAGTGTTTTCTAGTATAAAGGCTTAGTAACAATGAGTTTGAGTGTGCAATGCAGGCAGACGTGCTGCAAATATCTTTGCACTAGTGGGACAATACAGAAGTCCAACAGCCACGTTTAGGATGCCACTAAGTTCACTCAGTGTTTGCTAGTATAATGACTTAGTAACAATGAGTTTGAGTGTGCAATGCAGGCAGACGTGCTGCAAATATCTTTGCACAAGTGGGACAATACAGAAGTCCAACAGCCACGTTTAGGATGCCACTAAGTTCACTCAGTGTTTGCTAGTATAATGGCTTAGTACCAATGAGTTTGAGTGTGCAATGCAGGCAGACGTGCTGCAAATATCTTTGCACTAGTGGGACAATACAGAAGTCCAACAGCCACGTTTAGGATGCCACTAAGTTCACTCAGTGTTTGCTAGTATAATGGCTTAGTAACAATGAGTTTGAGTGTGCAATGCAGGCAGACATGCTGCAAATATCTTGTCACTTGTGGGACAATACATAAGTCCAACAGCCACGTTTAGGATGCCACTAAGTTCACTCAGTGTTTGCTAGTATAATGGTTTAGTAACAATGAGTTTGAGTGTGCAATGCAGGCAGAGATGCTGCAAATATCTTTGCACTTGTGGGACAATACAGAAGTCCAACAGCCACATTTAGGATGCCACTAAGTTCACTCAGTGTTTGCTAGTATAATGGCTTAGTAACAATGAGTTTGAGTGTGCAATGCAGGCAGACGTGCTGCAAATATCTTTGCACTTGTGGGACAATACAGAAGTCCAACAGCCACGTTTAGGATGCCACTAAGTTCACTCAGTGTTTGCTTGTATAATGGCTTAGTAACAATGAGTTTGAGTGTGCAATGCAGGCAGACGTGCTGCAAATATCTTTGCACTAGTTAGACAATACAGAAGTCCAACAGCCACGTTTAGGATGCCACTAAGTTCACTCAGTGTTTGCTAGTATAATGGCTTAGTAACAATGAGTTTGAGTGTGCATTGCAGGCAGACGTGCTGCAAATATCTTTGCACTAGTGGGACAATTCAGACGTCCAACAGCCACGTTTAGGATGCCACTAAATTCAGTCAGTGTTTGCTAGTATAATGGCTTAGTAATAATTAGTTTGAGTGTGCAATGCAGGCAGACGTGCTGCAAATATCTTTGCACTAGCTGGACAATACAGAAGTCCAACAGCCTCGTTTAGGATGCCACTAAGTTCACTCAGTGTTTGCTAGTATAATGGCTTAGTAACAATGAGTTTGAGTGTGCAATGCAGGCAGATGTGCTGCAAATATCTTTGCACTTGTGGGACAATACAGAAGTCCAACAGCCACCTTTAGGATGCCACTAAGTTCACTCAGTGTTTGCTAGTATAATGGCTTAGTAACAATGAGTTTGAGTGTGCAATGCAGGCAGACGTGCTGCAAATATCTTTGCACTACTGGGGCAATACAGAAGTCCAATAGCCACGTTTAGGATGCCACTAAGTTCACTCAGTGTTTGCTAGTATAATAACTTAGTAACAATGAGTTTGAGTGTGCAATGCAGGCAGACGAGCTGCAAATATCTTTGCACTAGTGGGACAATACAGAAGTCCAACAGCCACGTTTAGGATGCCACTAAGTTCACTCAGTGTTTGCTAGTATAATGGCTTAGTACCAATGAGTTTGAGTGTGCAATGCAGGCAGACGTGCTGCAAATATCTTTGCACTAGTGGGACAATACAGAAGTCCAATAGCCACGTTTAGGATGCCACTAAGTTCACCCAGTGTTTGCTAGTATAATGGCTTAGTAACAATGAGTTTGAGTTTGCAATGCAGGCAGACGTGCTGTAAATATCTTTGCACTAGTGGGACAATACAGAAGTCCAACAGCCACGTTTAGGATGCCACTAAGTTCACTCAGTGTTTGCTAGTATAATGGCTTAGTAACAATGACTTTGAGTGTGCAATGCAGGCAGACGTGCTGCAAATATCTTTGCACTAGTGGGACAATACAGAAGTCCAACAGCCACGTTTAGGATGCCACTAAGTTCACTCAGTGTTTGCTAGTATAATGGCTTAGTAACAATGAGTTTGAGTGTGCAATGCAGGCAGACGTGCTGCAAATATCTTTTCACTTGTGGGACAATACATAAGTCCAACAGCCACGTTTAGGATGCCACTAAGTTCACTCAGTGTTTGCTAGTATAATGGCTTAGTAACAATGAGTTTGAGTGTGCAATGCAGGCAGACGTGCTGCAAATATCTTTGCACTTGTGGGACAATACAGAAGTCCAACAGCCACGTTTAGGATGCCACTAAGTTCTCTCAGTGTTTGCTAGTATAATGGCTTAGTAACAATGTGTTTGAGTGTGCAATGCAGGCAGACGTGCTGCAAATATCTTTGCACTTGTGGGACAATATAGAAGTCCAACAGCCACGTTTAGGATGCCGCTAAGTTCACTCAGAGTTTGCTAGTATAATGGCTTAGTAACAATGAGTTTGAGTGTGCAATGCAGGCAGACGTGCTGCAAATATCTTTGCACTAGTGGGACAATACAGATGTCCAACAGCCACATTTAGGATGCCACTAAGTTCACTCAGTGTTTGCTAGTATAATGGCTTAGTAATAATGAGTTTGAGTGTGCAATGCAGGCAGACGTGCTGCAAATATCTTTGCACTAGCTGGACAATACAGAAGTCCAACAGCCACGTTTAGGATGCCACTAAGTTCACTCAGTGTTTCCTAGTATAATGGCTTAGTAACAATGAGTTTGAGTGTGCAATGCAGGCAGACGTGCTGCCAATATCTTTGCACTTGTGGGACAATACAGAAGTCCAACAGCCACGTTTAGGATGCCACTAAGTTCACTCAGTGTTTTCTAGTAGAATGGCTTAGTAACAATGAGTTTGAGTGTGCAATGCAGGCAGACGTGCTGCAAATATCTTTGCACTAGTGGGACAATACAGAAGTCCAACAGCCACGTTTAGGATGCCACTAAGTTCACTCAGTGTTTGCTAGTATAATGGCTTAGTAACAATGAGTTTGAGTGTGCAATGCAGGCAGACGTGCTGCAAATATCTTTGCACTTGTGGGACAATATAGAAGTCCAACAGCCACATTTAGGATGCCACTAAGTTCACTCAGTGTTTGCTAGTATAATGGCTTAGTAACAATGAGTTTGAGTGTGCAATGCAGGCAGACGTGCTGCAAATATCTTTGCACTTGTGGGACAATACAGAAGTCCAACAGCCACGTTTAGGATGCCACTAAGTTTACTCAGTGTTTGCTAGTATAATGGCTTTGTAACAATGAGTTTGAGTGTGCAATGCAGGCAGACGTGCTGCAAATATCTTTGCACTAGTGGGACAATACAGAAGTCCAACAGCCACGTTTAGGATGCCACTAAGTTCACTCAGTGTTTGCTAGTATAATGGCTTAGTAACAATGAGTTTGAGTGTGCAATGCAGGCAGACGTGCTGCAAATATCTTTGCACTAGTGGGACAATACAGAAGTCCAATAGCCACGTTTAGGATGCCACTAAGTTCACTTAGTGTTTGCTAGTATAATGGCTTAGTAACAATGAGTGTGAGTGTGCAATGCAGGCAGACGTGCTGCAAATATCTTTGCACTAGTGGGACAATACAGAAGTCCAACAGCCACGTTTAGGATGCCACTAAGTTCACTCAGTGTTTGCTAGTATAATGGCTTAGTAACAATGAGTTTGAGTGTGCAATGCAGGCAGACGTGCTGCAAATATATTTGCACTTGTGGGAAAATACAGACGTCCAACAGCCACGTTTAGGATGCCACTAAGTTCACTCAGTGTTTGCTAGTATAATGGCTTAGTAACAATGAGTTTGAGTGTGCAATGCAGGCAGACGTGCTGCAAATGTCTTTGCACTTGTGGGACAATACAGAAGTCCAACAGCCACGTTTAGGATGCCACTAAGTTCACTCAGTGTTTGCTAGTGTAATGGCTTAGTAACAATGAATTTGAGTGTGCAATGCAGGCAGACGTGCTGCAAATATCTTTGCACTTGTGGGACAATACAGAAGTCCAACAGCCACGTTTAGGATGCCACTAAGTTCACTCAGTGTTTGCTAGTATAATGGCTTAGTAACAATGAGTTTGAGTGTACAATGCAGGCAGACGTGCTGCAAATATCTTTGCACTAGTTAGACAATACAGAAGTCCAACAGCAACGTTTAGGATGCCACTAAGTTCACTCAGTCTTTGCTAGTATAATGGCATAGTAACAATGAGTTTGAGTGTGCAATGCAGGCAGACATGCTGCAAATATCTTTGCACTAGTAGGACAATACAGAAGTCCAACAGCCACGTTTAGGATGCCACTAAGTTCACTCAGTGTTTCCTAGTATATTGGCTTAGTAACAATGAGTTTGAGTGTGCAATGCAGGCAGACGTGCTGCAAATATCTTTGCACTTGTGGGACAATATAGAAGTCCAACAGCCACGTTTAGGATGCCACTAAGTTCACTCAGTGTTTGCTAATATAATGGCTTAGTAACAATGGGTTTGAGTGTGCAATGCAGGCAGACGTGCTGCAAATATCTTTGCACTTGTGGGACAATATAGAAGTCCAACAGCCACGTTTAGGATGCCACTAAGTTCACTCAGTGTTTGCTAGTATAATGGCTTAGTAACAATGAGTTTAAGTGTGCAATGCAGGCAGACGTGCTGCAAATATCTTTGCACTTGTGGGACAATACAGAAGTCCAACAGCCACGTTTTGGATGCCACTAAGTTCATTCAGTGTTTGCTAGTATAATGGCTTAGTAACAATGAGTTTGAGTGTGCAATGCAGGCAGACGTGCTGCAAATATCTTTGCACTAGTGGGACAATACAGAAGTCCAACAGCCACGTTTAGAATGCCAATAAGTTCACTCAGTGTTTTCTAGTATAATGGCTTAGTAACAATGGGTTTGAGTGTGCAATGCAGGCAGACGTGCTGCAAATATCTTTGCACTTGTGGGACAATACAGAAGTCCAACAGCCACGTTTAAGATGCCACTAAGTTCACTCAGTGTTTGCTAGTATAATGGCTTAGTAACAATGAGTTTGAGTGTGCAATGCAGGCAGACGTGCTGCAAATATCTGTTACGGCCAGGTGGACGGGCAGACCCAGGAGGTGGATCCACTGGGCCGAACTCCTAGATGGTAGTAAAGCGTCCGGTAGCTGGAACACTATAAACAGCAGAACAGTCCGTGCACACGAGTATAGCGGAGAAGTCCCTGGGACCACGGAGTCAAGGGTGGTAGTCCGGGTGACGCAGCTCAGGTTCGGAAGCCGAGATGATGTCAGGCGGGGTCCGGAACCTTTGGAGCGAGATGACGGGTCACCGCAGGGATCCGAGATGGTGCGGACTGTCAGGATGGCAGATGGACAGCGTTCGGGGTTCAGGATACGGCAGGACTGGATGGCGAGGCAGGCACGGCTCTACAAGAGAGATAGGTGAGTATATGCACAGAGACACCAGGAGACCTGACTCCTAGCTTAGGAAACACGAAGATCAGGCCCCGCCCCCTTGGACAATAACCCCTTTATACCCTGTACCTGTTTAGCCTCATTTCCTGTTAATGGACGCTGGCCCTTTAAGAAAGGGTCAGTGACGCGCGCGCGCCCTAATGCGCATGCGCGCGGCCCGGGTGCCAGAAGCCAGGGAAGGAAGCTGAGAGGAGGACGCAGGGGAGCCGGCCAGGGCCTGGGAAGCCGTCGGGCGCCGGGATCGGAGACCAGGGGACCTGGGAAGGACGGGCACCGGAGGCTGGAGAGCGGGGAGCATGGCAGGTGAGCCGGGGAGCGGGGCTGAGGACCCGGGGAGCGGAACAGAGGACCCGGGAAGGGGAGCCGAGGACCCGGGGAGCGTGACAGTACACCCCCCCACGCCCCCCTCCCCGCAACCGGGACATGAAGGCACGGATCAGAGGAGTGCCTACGTTCTCCCTGGGCTCCCAGGACCTATCCTCAGGACCATACCCTTCCCAGTCCACCAGGAAGAACTGTCGACCTCGTACGGTCTTCATGGCCATGATATCCCTTACCGCATAGATGTCGTCATCGGCAATAGGTGGAGGAGCCGGACTGGCAGCAGCGGAGAAGGGACCAAGGACAACCGGCTTGAGCAGGGAGACGTGGAATGAGTTGGGTATCCTCATCGTGGCCGGGAGCTGTAGCTTGTAGGAGACCTCATTGATCTTGTTGAGGACTTTAAACGGCCCAATGTAGCGAGGACCCAGCTTGTATGATGGTATCTTCAGGCGGACGTACTGGGAAGCAAGCCAGACGAGATCTCCAGGAGAGAAACACGGAGGGTCCAGACGTTTCTTGTCTGCGTGTCTTTTCATCCGCAGGGAAGCACGCCCAAGGGACGCTTTGACAGAGTCCCAAATGGTTGCAAAGTCACGGGCTACTGTATCTGCAGCAGGGACATCCGAAGAAGGGGATACAGGCAATGGGATGGAAGGCTGAAGTCCGTAAACGACATGGAAGGGAGAACTGGAGGACGACTCACTGATGTGGTGGTTGTGGGAGAATTCAGCCCAAGGAAGAAGAGCGGACCAGTCGTCGTGATGGGCGTTAACATGGTGACGTAAGAAAGAGGTCAAGATTTGATTGACCCTCTCTACCTGGCCATTAGACTGAGGATGGTATGCAGATGAAAAGTCCAGAGTCACTCCCAGATGTTTACAGAGAGCCCTCCAAAAGCGGGAGGTGAACTGAGTTCCTCTGTCGGATACGATGTGTAATGGAAAGCCATGCAAGCGGAAGATGTGTTGTATATAGGCGTCCGCGAGTTCCTGAGCAGAGGGCAGTCCAGCCATAGGGACGAAATGGGCCATTTTAGAGAACCGGTCCACCACGACCCATATGACTGTGTGTCCGGAGGACAATGGCAAGTCCGTAATAAAGTCCATTGCTATGTGTTGCCACGGAACTGAGGGTATCGGCAGAGGCAGAAGACGGCCATATGGGAGGTGTTTGGGCGTCTTGTTCCTGGCACAAGAGGAACAGGCGGATACAAAAGCAGCGACGTCCGTGCGAAGGGATGGCCACCAATAATGACGTACAATCGCACCCCATGTCTTTTTCTGACCAGCATGACCGGCTGTTTTCGAGGCATGACCCCAGTGTAACACTTTTTTCCTGTCTACCTCGGAGACATAGGTCTTCCCGGGCGGTATCTGGGCCAGGGTGACAGGGGCCACCGGAATGATTTTACTAGGACAAATGATGGGTTGGGTAGTCTCTTCCTCCTGCTCCATGGGCATGAAAGACCTGGACAAGGCATCAGCGCGTACATTCTTGTCCGTGGGTCGGAAGTGAAGCTGGAAATCAAACCTGGCAAAGAATAGGGACCACCTGGCTTGCCGTGGGTTCAGACGCTGAGCGGACCGTAGGTATTCCAAGTTCTTGTGGTCCGTGTAAATAATCACGGGGTACACTGCACCTTCCAGGAGGTAGCGCCATTCCTCCAAAGCCAGTTTGACTGCCAAGAGCTCTCGGTCACCGATGGTGTAGTTGCGTTCAGGCGCTGAGAAGCCCTTGGAGAAGAATCCGCAAGTCACCATCTTCCCGGAGGAGGACTTTTGCATGAGCACTGCTCCGGCTCCTGAGGAGGAGGCATCCACCTCCAAGGTGAACTGGCGGTTTAACTCCGGACGGTGAAGTACAGGAGAGGAAGCAAAAGCCCGCTTCAGAGAGCCAAACGCGGCGTCAGCCGCAGGTGACCAGTCCTTTGGATTAGCCTCCTTCTTAGTCAAAGCGGAGAGAGGAGCAGTCAAGGCAGAGAAGTGAGGGATAAACTGGCGGTAGTAGTTGGCGAATCCCAGGAAGCGTTGGATTGCCTTCAGTCCAGAAGGAGGAGGCCAGTTGAGAATGGCGGAGACCTTCTTGGGATCCATCTGCAGTCCAGTATCAGAGATGATGTACCCCAGAAAGGGGAGAGAAGACTGCTCAAAGACACACTTCTCATGCTTTGCGTACAGACGATTCTCTCTCAGTCTTTGTAGAACCAGCTGTACGTTTTCTCTGTGGGTTTGGAGGTCCGGAGAGAAGACAAGGATGTCATCTAGATACACTACCACACAGATGTAGAGAAGGTCCCGGAACACGTCGTTCACCAGTTCTTGAAAGACGGCAGGAGCGTTACACAGGCCGAAGGGCATCACGCAGTATTCATAATGTCCATCGCGTGTATTGAACGCGGTTTTCCATTCGTCACCAGAGCGGATGCGTACCAGATTGTAAGCACCCCGAAGATCCAGCTTGGTGAACACACGAGCTCCTCTAAGCCGGTCAAACAATTCGGGAATGAGCGGCAGAGGGTACTTGTTTTTTACGGTGATTTGATTCAAACCCCGGTAGTCTATGCATGGGCGTAAGTCGCCCTCTTTCTTCTTGACAAAGAAGAAACCTGCTCCAGCAGGAGAGGAGGATCTCCGAATGAACCCCCTTGCCAGGCTCTCTGAGATGTAAGCAGACATGGCCCTTGTTTCAGCTGGAGATAAAGGATATATCCGTCCTCGTGGTGGTGTTGTTCCTGGGAGCAGATCGATGGCACAATCGTATGGACGATGTGGCGGCAGTACCTCGGATTCCTTTTTATCAAAGACATCTGCAAAGGACCAATAGGCCGAGGGCAGCCCCGGTAGGTTCTCTGGAACCGGAGGTCGTCGGATGGGTTGTATGGACTTTAGGCACCTCTCATGACACGAAGAGCCCCATCGGGTGATTTCGCCAGTGCCCCAGCTAACTGATGGTTCGTGTGTCTGCAACCATGGAAGTCCCAGCAGGATCTGGTGGGACATGTGTGGGAGGACGTAGAAAGCGATGTTCTCGGTGTGAAGGGCACCGATACGCAGTTCGACCGGCCTGGTGATCCAGGAGATGGTGTCAGAGAGGGGTCTCCCATCCACCGAGGCAATCACTAGGGGCTTGTCGAGTGGAATAACAGGCACCCGGTACTTGTCCACCGTGGCCTGCTGGATGAAATTGCCTGCTGCCCCGGAATCGAGGTAGGCATCAGCCGTGAACCGCGTCTCTCCCGTTGTCACTTGCACTGTCCATGTAACCGGGTCAGAGAGAGTCCCAGCACCTAGGGTGGCCTCTCCTACCAACCCTAGGTGTCGCGGGCGGGGAGGAGGGTGTCAGCACACCGCGCTCACCCCTTCTGCTCGGGTCCGGCAGTTGCTCCTGGTGGCTCGAGCTGCGGGCCGGATCCCGGGGTGTCTCGAGCGACACTCCTCGCCCGTGAGTGAAAAGGGGGTTGTTTGTTGGGATTATAGTTCGTGACGCCACCCACGGTTGTGGTGATGGCACCACCGCTGCTCAGTGTGGGGGTCCCGGGGATGGTGATGGGAGCAGCCAGGTGTTGTGTTGCCCCTCCGTGGGTAGGGGTTGGTGATCCCGGGGCCCGGTGAAGAGATGTGAAGTGTAGGGCCTGGAGGGCGCAGGGACACGGGGGCAGCGCTATGCCTTGCGGCACTGTGGTACTCACTCAGCCTGAGACACGGACACAGTTTGTACGGTAAACCAACGGCTGGTAGGACGGTCCCACAGACGGTTGCACCTGCACTCCCGGTAGGTGACGGTGACGTCTCTCTTCCTTGCACCTGTTTGACTGATGGTAGCGGTGGATTCCCTCCGGTTACCCGCTCCCCGACTGCAATCTGGGCCGGAGGAGCTCTACACTTTGCCCGCAGGCGCTGGCCCTGGGGAAACTGGTGCCTTGGCGGTGGCGGTGTCTCCCCGGTAATGGTCGGGCTGTTGCCGTCAATCGGGACTTTGTTGCTGGGGGATCTGCGTCCCCTTCACTGACGGATTCGGCAAATTGGGCGACTCCTAGCCTTGCCGGGGTCCGAGAGGCCCCTGCCCTGGTGCTGACTGTCCTTCGGAACACTGCTCCAGACCACCGGGCACACAGCCAACGGGGTCCTTCGAGGAACTTCCAAACGGTCCCCCTCCGGACAGTCACCGCCGTCGCTGACCTTGCTGTTCTAGCCCTACACACAGCTGGGCTCTCAGGCTTCTCCTTCTCTCTGCTCTGTCACCACTTCTTGCTTTCCTCCTTTTCCACTTTCCTTTCCTTCACTTTCACTTCTGGTTGTTTCCTCTAGCCCCTGCCTGGGCTACTCTGGTTCTTTACTCAAGCCCTGCCTGGGCTAATCTGCCTTCACTCGTTCATGTCCCTGACTCGACTCCTGGTTACTTCCTGCCTCCAGAGTTGTGAGCTCCTTGGTGGGCGGAGCCAACCGCCTGGCCCACCCCCTGGTGTGCATCACAGACTCCTGGAGGAAGGCAACAAGGATTTTTGGTTAGCAGGTGTGCCTACCTGGAGTGTGGGGTGTAGTGGTGTTGTTATCTGTGTCCCCTGGCTTGCCCAGGGCGACACATTCCCCCTTAGCAAAATGCAGACCGTCCGCGGGCTGCCGTCCTACACCGGTTTTATTTTTCTGTAAAAAGGGGATAACAGGGTTAAGCATAACATAAGCATTTTCAATCAACTCTTCCCAAGACGGGAGGCACATTTTCTTAAACGTTGCAACGGTATACGGTCACGGTTTCCGCTCTCTCCCACCCAAGCAACCTGGCCCTGATGCTGCCCCTAAAGCCCAGGCAGCACCCCTTGACCCACAGTCCAGCACAAGTTACCCGAGCGGGATCTGTCCTTGCCCTCCAGAGGGTGGCCACCGGTTCCTTTGGTGGCTGGGCCCTGGCCTGCTCTGCTCAGGGCCCTCCCTCCAACCTGCCTCTCCGGAGGCGGTATAGCGGAAACAATAACGGTACCCAACATATTTACAAGCCACTAACGTTTGTGGTTGCCCTGCAGAGTTCACGGGCTTGTCCATGGCTAGTTCCCATGCATTTTTAAACTTTTAAACGGTCCCCACGGGGACAACGGTGCCGGCTCCAGCCGGTTGCAAATCAACAAAATAAATCAGGTGAAAACTCGGTTCAATCAGTGTTTTTCATTTTTCAAAACTTTCAACAAACTTTTTCAAACAAGCACACAACACTCTTTTACATTTGCGGGCCCCTCTTACTCATAGAACGGTCTCCCTGTACCTAAGTGGGGGTCTACCTAGGTTGGAACGGGTGGACCTTCGGGGCCCGGTGTCAGTGGTGCTAGACAGTGGGGTAGAGGGAACAAACGGTTCCTCATCCCTGCTATAGTGTGGGGCAGGCGGAGGTGCAGGGGGGCTGGGTACAGGTTCATCCCTGGGCACTGGCACTGGTTCTGGCTCACGGTTAACCACTTCCACTACTTCTTCATCCACGGGTTGTGGGAACAGTATCACTGGAAGTATCACCGCGCCGTTCTGTGTAGGCCAGTTTGCTGGGAAGTCACCCATGACAGTGTGGATCACCTCTGCTGCCTTTTCCACTGGTGGAGGAACCGGTACTTCAGCCTCTGCTTTTAACGCTGGGGGGCATTTCTTCAGATGGTCCCGAGAAACTGTGGCCAGGGTGCCCCCTTGGTCACGACTGATCTGGTAGGTCTTCCCATTGTCCCACTCGGTGGGTTGTACGACGTAAGGGACTTGCTCCCACTGGTCATCCAGTTTGTGGGCTTTTCTCTTCCGTTTCAGCACCACATCTCCGGGCTGGAAAGGACCTGCAGGCGCCTTCTGGTTGAACCGGTGCTCTTGCTGTTCTCGACTTCGACTGAGGTTTTTCTCCACATACTCCTGGATTTGCCGGTACTGGGTCCTCCTCCGACTTTCCCACTCTGCCGTTGAAGGGAGTGCTTCCGGAGCCTCCAACCCCATCTCCAGATCCACCGGCAGGCGGCCAGGCCGGGCCCTCATCAGATACGCTGGGGTGCACTTCGTCGAGCTGGATGGGATATTATTGTACATGTCGACCAAGTCGGGTAACTTTTCCGGCCACATGTTCCGTTCTTCCAGCGGTAGCGTCTTGAGGAGCCCCAGGACCAAGTGATTCATCTTCTCGCACATGCCGTTGGTTTGGGCGTGGTACGGAGTGGTCCGGATCTTCTTGCAGCCGTACAACTGGCAGAATTCGTGAAACACTTCTGCTTCAAAAGCCGAGCCTTGGTCAGTCAGCACCTTCTCGGGGTACCCATGGGGTCGGCAAAAATAGGCCTGGAACGCTCGGGCAGCGGTTCGACCAGTCAAGTCCTTAACGGGGACTACCACCATGAATCTTGAGTAGTGGTCTACCATGGTCAACGCGTAGGTGTACCCACTTCGGCTAGGGGTGAGTTTAACATGGTCCAGGGCGACCAGCTCCAGCGGCTGATGGGTGACTATGGGATGTAACGGTGCCCTCTGGCTAGTCTCGTCCTTTCTCCTCAGTGTACAAGGACCGCACTCTCGGCACCAGGCTTCCACCGATTCACGCATCCCACTCCAATAGAACCGCTCCCGCAACAGCATCTCCAGCTTCTTCCACCCGAAGTGGCCAGCACCATCATGGTATGCCCGCAGGACGGTAGCAACCTCAGCTTGAGGAACGATCAACTGGCATATTTTCTCATGGGTCTTTGGGTTGATCAGCTCACGGTACAGCCTCCCTTGGTGTAGGTAGAGCCGTTTTCGTTCTTTCCACAAGCGTTGGGCTTCGGCTGGAGCGGCAGGGTCTATTCCCATAGCACCTTGTTCCACCAGGGTCTTGACAAGGCGGACAGCCGGTGCTTGGTCCTGGGCGTCCTGCCACTCTTGACTGGGCCGCGGGTCCAGGTCCGCCCGTTGCTGACATACTTGTACCCTCTCAGTAGGCGGCTGGTGAAACGCAGGCAACTCAATCTCCTCGAGGTCGTCATCCTCACACCCCTCTTCTGACAAATGGGGCATCCGGGAGAGTGCATCTGCATTGATGTTGACACGACCAGCTCGGTACTTTATGGTGAAATCATAGTTGGCTAACCGGGCTACCCACCGCTGCTCCAGCGCGCCCAACTTGGCCGTGTCCAGGTGAGTTAGCGGATTGTTGTCCGTAAACGCGGTGAATTTCGCCGCCGCCAGGTAGTGGCGGAACCGCTCTGTGATAGCCCACACCAACGCCAATAGCTCGAGCTTGAAGGAGCTATAGTTCTCAGGGTTCCTTTCGGTCGGCCGGAGTTTTCGGCTGGCGTAGGCAATCACCTTCTCCTTCCCATCCTGGACCTGGGACAAGACCGCTCCTAGCCCCACGTTACTGGCGTCTGTGTGGAGGATGAACGGGCGCCCATAATCAGGGTACGCCAAGACCTCTTCTCCGGTCAAGGCCGCCTTCAACTGGCCAAAGGACTCCTCATGCTTGTCCTCCCACAACAGTGGGGCTCCAATAGGTCTACCACCTTTGGTCTGTCCCACGAGGAGATCTTGCATGGGGGCAGCCATCTTCGTGTACCCCTTTATAAAGCGCCGATAGTACCCCACCAGACCCAGGAACTGCCTTACTTCCCTCACTGTGGTTGGTCTCGGCCAGCTCTGGATGGCAGTGATCTTCTCAGGGTCGGGGGCGACACCATCCGCACTCACCACGTGTCCTAGATACTGCACCCTGGGTTTCAGCAGATGGCACTTCGAGGGCTTCAACTTCATCCCGAACTTGGCAAGGGACGCGAACACCTCGGCCAGGTGCTCCAGATGGGCCTCATACGTCTGGGAATAAACAATCACATCATCCAAATACAGCAGGACGGTCTCGAAGTTTAAATGTCCCAGACAGCACTCCATCAATCGTTGGAAAGTCCCGGGGGCATTGCACAGCCCAAACGGCATGCTATTGAATTCGCATAGCCCCATCGGGGTGGTGAAGGCGGTCTTCTCCCGGTCCTCGGGGGCCACGGCCACTTGCCAGTATCCGCTGGTGAGGTCAAGGGTCGAGAAGTAGTTTGCAGTTCTCAGTGCAGCCAAAGATTCTTCAATACGAGGCAATGGATAGGCATCTTTATGGGTTATCTGGTTGATCTTCCGGTAGTCCACACACATCCGCATGGTACCATCCTTCTTCTTGACCAGTACCAACGGAGCGGCCCAGGGACTACAACTGTCCCGAATAACCCCTGCCTCCTTCATATTCTTCAACATATCCTTGGCACACTGATAATGTGCAGGGGGAATAGGTCTGTACCTCTCTTTGATAGGGGGATGTTCACCCGTGGGAATGTGGTGTTGGACCCCCTTGATCTGCCCAAAGTCTAGGGGGTGCTTACTGAAAACCTGTTCGTACTCCTGCACTACCCTGTGTACCCCTGCCCTGTGATGTGTAGGGGTATCATCAGTGCCCACATGTAGCTGTTGGTGCCACTCCTTGGTGTCCCCCTGGGGTGGGGAAGTGCTGGTGGTAGGTGGGAGTGTGGGTGGACGGGCTTCCTGGATAGTGTGAGGGTCCAGGGTGAGCAGCTTGGCAATGGTGGCATACCGGGGGAGCCTGACTTCTTCCTCCCCACAGTTCAACACTCTCACAGGCACTCTCCCTTTCTTCACATCTACCACCCCTCGGGCGGCCACTACAGTGGGCCAGTGCTCGGAAGGCATGGGCTCCATCATCGCAGGGTAGTCACGCCCCTGAGGCCCTACTGCTGCCCTACACCAGATCATCATCTCACTCCTAGGGGGCACAGTCAATGGAGCAACATCCATCACTCGCACTCCACCAATCTCCCCTCCGGTTGAGCTTACATGCTGGCGGTACATCAGGGCGCGGATCTCACGCTGCACAGCCCTCTGCCGGCTCCCCGCCGCCGTGGCGGCTAGCTGCTGCAAAAGGTTCAGCACATCAGCCATGCAGTGTTCCATCACATTGGTTCCCAACACTATTTTCGGGTTATGATCACTAGGCTCATTCATGATCACAATCATACCCTGGTGTTGCAGTTCAGCTTGCCCCACTGTCATAGCCACCTCTTTATACCCCACCTGGGTCAATGGAAGTCCATTAGCGGCAATCAAATTTATACTATTGTCTGGAGGCGCTAGCTCGTCTGTGGCCCAATATCGCTGATACAATGTGTACGGTATGGTCGTTACCTGTGATCCAGTGTCCAAGAGAGCCATCACGGGTATGCCGTCCACAGCCACAGGGATGATAGGGCGGGCCCCGACGTATCGGTCTCGCCAGTCCGGGGGGCCACGGTGTTCTACTCCTGAGGATTGGCCCGGGGCCCCAGGGGTTGCTCGTTTAACGGGCACTGTCGGTAAACATGGCCCGGCTTACGGCACTTGTAGCAGATTGGAGGTCTGCTCCGCGGGTTGTTAGCGCTTCTCTGCTGCATCCAGGGAACATCTTCGGGACTGTCAGCAAGCTGTATCTGCGCTGGGGGCTGAGATCTGGTCAGAGGTTGAAGCGCAGCAAGGATTTTGGCAAGGTCTCCGTCCAGGCGACGGACCTGGGCTGCCAGTTCTTCCACTGTGCTGCTCGAGGCTGCGGGTAGTAAGGAGGTTGGCTTGGCTGGGGTCGCCACAACGGGAGCTGTCTCGACGGGCCACAGGACGGGTTCCAGAGCTTCAGCAGCTGGGGGCTGTAGTGCTTTGATAGCCCGCTCCTTTAACACAGCGAAGTCCACATCAGGGTGTTCCAGGGCCCACAGCCGGAGTTGTTTACGATCCTCAGGGGACCTCATCCCCTGCGCAAATTGCTCCACTAACATCTTATTGCTATCCGCCTCATTAATAGCGTTCACCCGCTTTAGCGTGCGGAGGGCGGCCTGCAGACGTAGAGCATAGTCCCGAATGCTATCCCCAGCTCGTTGCCGGCACTGGTAAAACTGCATCCTCAACTCAGCTTCAGTCCGGGTCTCGAAGGCAGTCTGTAGCTTCTCGAAGATGGTGGCTACAGAGAGCCGGTCCCCCTCGGCCCAGGTCTCCGCTTCCTGCTCCGCCGCACCGGTTAGCTGGCCTAGCACTATCGCTGCACGTTGCTTATCAGTCAGGGGGTACAGCTCTAGCAACGGGTTAAGCTTTTTCCGGAAGGCCTGCAAGGCATCCGGTTTCCCGTCATACTGCGGTAGCCAGGCAGCTCCGGGCGCATAGGGCAAGGAAAACGGCATGACCTGAGCAAGCGCGGGGGCCGCGGCACCTCCCGCCAGTACGGCCGGGACCTGGGCAGGCCCATTCCCATCCGCGGGTGCCGCTGCGGCTGCGACCACCGCTCCTCCAGCGGCTTCGTCGGGCGCAGACATCTTGTTTCCGTCCCCCTTAGCTCTTTCCGGCCCCTCCTCTCTCGGGGCGGAGTTTTGGCCTTCGCGCCTCTACTGCTCGAGAAGACGCTCGAGCGGGAACTTTTCGCGCCAAAGATGGCGGCTTCTGAAATTTTTCTGCCGGATACCTCCGGCGGTAACAAGGCGCACCTCTACCAGACGGCAGAGCGGTAAGATCCTGTTCGTGACGCCAAGTTGTCGCGGGCGGGGAGGAGGGTGTCAGCACACCGCGCTCACCCCTTCTGCTCGGGTCCGGCAGTTGCTCCTGGTGGCTCAAGCTGCGGGCCGGATCCCGGGGTGTCTCGAGCGACACTCCTCGCCCGTGAGTGAAAAGGGGGTTGTTTGTTGGGATTATAGTTCGTGACGCCACCCACGGTTGTGGTGATGGCACCACCGCTGCTCAGTGTGGGGGTCCCGGGGATGGTGATGGGAGCAGCCAGGTGTTGTGTTGCCCCTCCGTGGGTAGGGGTTGGTGATCCCGGGGCCCGGTGAAGAGATGTGAAGTGTAGGGCCTGGAGGGCGCAGGGACACGGGGGCAGCGCTATGCCTTGCGGCACTGTGGTACTCACTCAGCCTGAGACACGGACACAGTTTGTACGGTAAACCAACGGCTGGTAGGACGGTCCCACAGACGGTTGCACCTGCACTCCCGGTAGGTGACGGTGACGTCTCTCTTCCTTGCACCTGTTTGATTGATGGTAGCGGTGGATTCCCTCCGGTTACCCGCTCCCCGACTGCAATCTGGGCCGGAGGAGCTCTACACTTTGCCCGCAGGCGCTGGCCCTGGGGAAACTGGTGCCTTGGCGGTGGCGGTGTCTCCCCGGTAATGGTCGGGCTGTTGCCGTCAATCGGGACTTTGTTGCTGGGGGATCTGCGTCCCCTTCACTGACGGATTCGGCAAATTGGGCGACTCCTAGCCTTGCCGGGGTCCGAGAGGCCCCTGCCCTGGTGCTGACTGTCCTTCGGAACACTGCTCCAGACCACCGGGCACACAGCCAACGGGGTCCTTCCAGGAACTTCCAAACGGTCCCCCTCCGGACAGTCACCGCCGTCGCTGACCTTGCTGTTCTAGCCCTACACACAGCTGGGCTCTCAGGCTTCTCCTTCTCTCTGCTCTGTCACCACTTCTTGCTTTCCTCCTTTTCCACTTTCCTTTCCTTCACTTTCACTTCTGGTTGTTTCCTCTAGCCCCTGCCTGGGCTACTCTGGTTCTTTACTCAAGCCCTGCCTGGGCTAATCTGCCTTCACTCGTTCATGTCCCTGACTCGACTCCTGGTTACTTCCTGCCTCCAGAGTTGTGAGCTCCTTGGTGGGCGGAGCCAACCGCCTGGCCCACCCCCTGGTGTGCATCACAGACTCCTGGAGGAAGGCAACAAGGATTTTTGGTTAGCAGGTGTGCCTACCTGGAGTGTGGGGTGTAGTGGTGTTGTTATCTGTGTCCCCTGGCTTGCCCAGGGCGACACATAGGCTTTGGAGTTTCCCGGCCTCTCTGGACAGGAGCGTAGCAGGTGTGTGCCCTCACCGCAGTAAAAGCAGAGACCCTTGGCGAGCCGCTCTGCTCGACGTTGTTCAGACTGACGCACTCGGTCGATCTGCATGGGCTCATGGACGGGAGCCCCAGCTGTCGATGACTGAAGTATGGAGGGTTTCTGCGGAGGAGAGGAATGCCGTACCGGACGTCTCTCACGGGACACTTCCTTGGATCGCTCCTGAAAGCGAATGTCCACTCGAGTCGCTAGGGCAATCAGGGCATCCAGGGTGGTCGGTACGTCACAACCCGCCAGCTCGTCTTTAATTCGCCCTGAGAGTCCTTCCCAGAAGGCGGCGGTTAGGGCCTCGTTGTTCCACCCGAGTTCTGAGGCCAGGGTGCGAAACCGGATCGCGTATTGACCCACCGTCAGAGTCCCCTGACGTAACCGGAGAAGAGACGAAGCAGACGCGGAGGCGCGTCCGGGCTCATCAAAGGTACCACGGAATGCCTGCAGGAAGTCCTGGATGTTCGTGGTCACAGGATCCCCCTTCTCCCACAAGGGGTTCATCCACGCCAGTGCCTCACCCTCTAGATGGGACATGATGAAGGCAACCTTGGCTTGGTCGGAGGCAAACAAATGCGGCAGCTGCGTGAAATGGAGGGAGCATTGGTTTAAGAATCCCCTGCAGGTCTTGGGGTCTCCGGCGTACCGGGGTGGTGAAGCCAACCGAAGTCTGGTGGTATCTGAAGAAGTCGCCACAGGAGCTGGATCCGTGGATTGACTAGTGGAAGCCCGAGATGCTGAAGACGTGACTGCCGCTTGTAGCGTGTTCAGGCGGGCGTCCACAGAAGACATGAATTGCAGCATGCGGGTCTGAGTCTCACGCTGGCGTTGGAGTTCCTCCTGTACGGCTGCTAGTGCTGCAGCGGGATCCATGGCCTGATCTTACTGTCACGGCCAGGTGGACGGGCAGACCCAGGAGGTGGATCCACTGGGCCGAACTCCTAGATGGTAGTAAAGAGTCCGGTAGCTGGAACACTATAAACAGCAGAACAGTCCGTGCACACGAGTATAGCGGAGAAGTCCCTGGGACCACGGAGTCAAGGGTGGTAGTCCGGGTGACGCAGCTCAGGTTCGGAAGCCGAGATGATGTCAGGCGGGGTCCGGAACCTTTGGAGCGAGATGACGGGTCACCGCAGGGATCCGAGATGGTGCGGACTGTCAGGATGGCAGATGGACAGCGTTCGGGGTTCAGGATACGGCAGGACTGGATGGCGAGGCAGGCACGGCTCTACAAGAGAGATAGGTGAGTATATGCACAGAGACACCAGGAGACCTGACTCCTAGCTTAGGAAACACGAAGATCAGGCCCCGCCCCCTTGGACAATAACCCCTTTATACCCTGTACCTGTTTAGCCTCATTTCCTGTTAATGGACGCTGGCCCTTTAAGAAAGGGTCAGTGACCGCGCGCACGCCCTAATGCGCATGCGCGCGGCCCGGGTGCCAGAAGCCAGGGAAGGAAGCTGAGAGGAGGACGCAGGGGAGCCGGCCAGGGCCTGGGAAGCCGTCGGGCGCCGGGATCGGAGACCAGGGGACCTGGGAAGGACGGGCACCGGAGGCTGGAGAGCGGGGAGCGTGGCAGGTGAGCCGGGGAGCGGGGCTGAGGACCCGGGGAGCGGAACAGAGGACCCGGGGAGGGGAGCCGAGGACCCGGGGAGCGTGACAATATCTTTGCACTAGTGGGACAATACAGAAGTCCAACAGCCACGTTTAGGATGCCACTAAGTTCACTCAGTGTTTGCTAGTATAATGGCTTAGTAACAATGAGTTTGAGTGTGCAATGCAGGCAGACGTGCTGCAAATATCTTTGCACTACTGGGGCAATTGTAATACTTATTCTATATTCTGAGGATTTCGATAGCGTAGGGCAATGACAATCAGAGACGAGTTCCGGGTACAAGATGTTTTATAGTATGTCACCACGGTAGAAACAGAACAAACACAACAATACAATAACACATACAATACTTTCCGGAATAGACGCGCAGGGGATTCCCGGGACCACGCACCGGACTCCCCCAGGGAGACCACCGGAGCGAACCCCTATACAGGGACTGTCCGGCAATCTACCCCGGAAGGCCTAAATGCGCAGCGGCCGGGATAAGGAGCAAGCGGTAAAGTCAATGAGTGTCCGTACGGAAATGTTTATCCAGGATGGTTACGAACCAAAAGAGAACCAGGCGGAGTGCTGACCGAAGATGGTAAACGGAATCCGGGCACAGCCTTAAGAGCCGGGTACAGTCCTGAGACAATCGGTAGGTAGTCCTTTAGGGGAATCCTGAGGCAATCGGGAATAAGCAGCAAACACAGCAGGAGCACACAGCAGGCAGTATACTCAGGCACTGGACTGGGCTGGGAGGCGGCCTTTTAAGCTGCTGGACAGGAAGTAGGGCAACAGAACGGTAACCTCCATGTTAACCGAGGGCAAGGGCAGTCAAAAGAGAACTGGAAAACCTGGAAACCTGACATTACTCCCCCCCCCAGAGACGGCCTCAGGACGGATCAGGGCCAGGTTTGTCCGGGTACCGGCGATGAAACTGAGCAATCTTCCGGGGTGCCCGAATGTTACCCACCGGTTCCCAGGAATCGTCCTCGGGGGCGTACCCCTGCCAACGTACCAGATACTGAAGCCGACGACGATGGAGCCGGGAGTCAATAATGTCCTCAACCATGAACTGCTCCTCGCCGTCGACCATCACAGGCGGAGGAGGAGGCACAATACGACCATGAAAAGTATTAGGGGAAACGGGTTTGAGGAGAGACACATGAAAGACCGGGTGTACCTTTAGATGGTGCGGTAACCGTAGCCGACAGGCCACAGGGCTCACGATCCCGGTGATTTTGAACGGACCGATGAATTTTTGTCCCAGTTTCTGCGAAGGAACACCCAATCTCAGGTTTTTGGTGGATAACCATACAGAGTCCCCTACCTTGTACATGGGTGCCGGTTTCCGGTGAGTGTCCGCCGACCTCTTGTAACGCTCCTGGGCCGTAGCTACGGTGTTCCTTAGAACCTCCAGATTTTGTCGTAGTTCTGTCACTCTGTCCTCCACCGCTGGTACCGAAACCGCAACCGGTGACCTAGGCAAAATAGTCGGATGGTAACCCAGGTTAGCGAAAAAGGGCGTTACCTTAGTGGAGCTGCTCTGAGTGTTGTTGTAGGAGAACTCCGCCAACGGAAGCATCTTCAACCAATCGTCTTGGAGATGGCTGACATAACACCGAAGATATTGTTCCAGGGTTTGATTCGTCCGTTCGGTTTGTCCATTTGTCTGAGGATGGTATGCAGAAGACAAACAGACATCAATCTGGAGTGCCGTACAAAACCCCTTCCAGAATCTCGACGTGAACTGCACGCCCCGATCGGAGATGATCTCATCCGGTACCCCATGCAATCGGAATACGTTCTGGACAACCAAATCCACTGTCTCTGCGGCTGAGGGAAGACCGGTACACGGAATGAAGTGAGCAGCTTTAGTCAATCGATCCACCACCACTAAAATGGTATTATGCCCGCCTGAGACCGGCAACTCCACAATAAAATCCATGGAGATAGACCCCCAAGGGCGAGATGGCACGGGTAACGGTTGGAGGAGTCCCGTAGGAGCCACACGAGGGACCTTGCACCGGGCACAAACCACACATGAGTGGACATAGTCCTTCACGTCCTTTAAACAGGTAGGCCACCAGAAAAACCGGCTCAGAAATTCCTGCGTCTTCTGTACCCCCCTATGACCGGCCAACACGGAGTCATGAACCAACTTGAGAACCCGAAGTCTTACGGCCTCCGGGACATAAATGCGTCGTTCTCTTAACCACACACCATTCCGAAGAACAAGAGTTACATCATTCGGGGGGGCAGCAAGAAATACATCACCATCATAGGCCAGCTTGATGTCCTTCCACAAGTCCTGGTCCTGGATTACTCCAACGAAATTGGCATCTGTTAACACGGTCTGCGACGGGGTTCCAGGCACGGAGTCCACGGCAGGGATTCGGGACAAGGCATCGGCTTTCCCATTACGTGAACCTGGACGGTATGTAACAACAAAATTGAATTGGTTAAGAAATAGGCTCCAACGGGCTTGTCGTGGAGACAGGCACCTGGCAGACTTGAGAAATTCCAGATTACGGTGATCTGTGAGTACTATCACTTGCTGCGCGGCTCCCTGTAAGTGGTGTCTCCATTCCTTGAAGGCGGCAATAATCGCCAATAATTCCTTATCCGCAATGTCGTAGTTCCTTTCCGCAGGGGACAACCTGCGGGAGAAGAAGGCACACGGATGCAGGAGACTCTTGTCCCCGGTCCTTTGAGAAAGAATGGCCCCTAATGCGTAGTCGGAAGCGTCGACCTCCACGATGAAGGGAAGTGCGGGATTCGGATGCACTAGTATGGGTGCTGAGGTAAAACATCCCTTGAGACGATGGAACGCTTCCTGAGCCTGGGCGGACCATACAAACTTCTGTCCTTTCTTAGTCAACAGGGTGATGGGACGAACAATCTCTGAAAAGTTACGGATAAAGCGTCGGTAAAAGTTGGCAAAACCGACAAAGCGTTGTACCTCTTTGATGTTTCCCGGTTCCGGCCAGTCGAGAATGGCTTGTATCTTGCTAGATTCCATGTTCAGTCCCTGAGGAGAGATGACATAACCTAAGAATTGTATTTGTGAGCAGTGGAACTCACATTTCTCCAGTTTAATGTACAGGTGGTTGTCCCTCAGCCGGGTAAGTACGGTCTTGACGTGCTCCTGGTGTTCCTGGAGAGAATCAGAAAAGATTAGAATATCATCCAGATAGATCACCATGAATTGGTCCATGATATCCCTGAAAATATCATTAACTAGATGTTGAAATGCCGCAGGAGCGTTACAAAGTCCAAAAGGCATCACTAAATACTCAAAATGTCCGTACCGACATCGGAACGCGGTCTTCCACTCGTCTCCGGGACGTATACGAAGCAGATTATATGCCCCACGGAGGTCCAATTTGGTGAATATCTTTGCCTGTTGGACTCTCTCCAATAGCTCCGGAATCAACGGTAACGGATACCGGTTCCGGATGGTTATTTTATTCAGTTCCCGGTAGTCAATACAGGGTCTCAGAGTCCCCTCCTTCTTTTTCACAAAAAAGATGGGTGCCCCTGCGGGCGAGGTAGACGGGCGAATAAATCCCTTGGCCAGGCTTTCATCAATATACTCCTTTAGGGCTTCTAGCTCAGGTGCCGCCAACGGGTAAACATGACCAAACGGGATTTCTGCCCCTGGGAATAAGTCTATGGGGCAATCATACGGTCTATGCGGAGGAAGCCGATCGGCCTTTCTTTTGTCGCATATGTCAGCGAAGTCACGATAAACCGAGGGTAAAACGGGTACCTGTACCGTGCCTTCTGCATGTGGTGTTACCGGAACCGGAACAGTTGGACAAATGGCCGGATCACTCTGCGGTGGGAAGGATATCTCCTTAGTTTCCCAATTGATGACCGGATTTGTAGACCGTAGCCACGGAATACCTAGAATAATCGGAAAATGTGGAGAAGAGATCATCATGAAAACAAGAGTCTCCTGCTGACCTGGTTTCATCACGCATTCTAGCGGTACTGTTTCCCGATCCACTGGTCCAGATGTTAACGGAGATCCGTCTACCGTCTCCATGGTAACCGGTAAGGACCTTTGCTGAGTCCGGATACCGTGTTTACTAGCAAAAGAAAAGTCCATGAAATTTCCCCCTGCCCCAGAGTCTATCATTGCAGAGGTAGGAATTAGCTGTCCCTCCCACCGGATCTGAATGGGGAGTGAACAATGGGTATATTTCCCTTCTGAGTCCTTCGGTGAGGTAGACATTACCGTCAAGGGAAATACCGCATCCAAGTGTCCACTTGCCTCAGAGATATCAGACTCTGCGTCCGTGTTATCACACTCTGCCATGGCTGCCAATACCTTATTTGGGCGATTCGGACGTTTCGGGCAGTCGATTAAAAAATGGTCCGATTGACCGCAGTAGAAACACAAACGCTCACGGAGCCGGTGTTCACGACGTTCGTTGGTCTCTCGCTTTTGTAGAGAGTCCACTTGCATAGGAACGTCCTCAGCCTCCCGTGGCGTCCTGAAAGCCGGTTCTCTGGAAGGAAATGTATTATTATTTATACGGTTTATAGCTGCCCATTTTTCCTGTCTACGTTCCGTTAAACGGGTATCTATGCGCACACAGTGCTGGAGAAACAGGTCAAAATCCCCTGGGGATTCGGAACGGGCTAACTCGTCCTTGATGGTACCGGACAAACCCTTTCTGAAAACGGACAATAATGCATTGTTTCCCCAGTCGGTGTCTACCACTAACCTCCTGAACTCAGTGGCGTATTCAATGACAGAGCGCTTTCCCTGACGTAAGGAAAGAAGAGCAGATTCAGCGGTAGCACGGCGATTCGGATCATCAAACATCTGCGCCATTGCGTTCAGAAAGTTATCTAGGTGATTTAAACGGATGTCCCGGTTTTCTATCATCGGATTAGCCCAAGCCAGTGCTCGTGAGGTTAATAACATGATGATACATAACACCTTTGACCGGTCAGAACGGTAATATTCAGCATGTACATCGAAAAACAGTATACATTGGTTAATAAATCCACGGAACTGACTACGATCACCATTAAAACGGAATGGGGGTAACCTAGGCATACCGGCAGCTGGTACGGACGTAGTGGGGACGGCTTCCTGAGCCTCCACTCTGACTTGCAAATCCTGTATAGCCGGACCCAGTACCTGGTGATCATGGCCCAGCTGCGTTTCCACATCTCTAAGCTTAGTCTGCACCACCTCCATCTCCTGCTGCAGGGAGTTAATCATGGAGAACAGCTGATCTACTCGTGTCTCAGTCATTGCCCCAGCGAAATCCTCTAAGGGCCTGAGTATAATGTAATACTTATTCTATATTCTGAGGATTTCGATAGCGTAGGGCAATGACAATCAGAGACGAGTTCCGGGTACAAGATGTTTTATAGTATGTCACCACGGTAGAAACAGAACAAACACAACAATACAATAACACATACAATACTTTCCGGAATAGACGCGCAGGGGATTCCCGGGACCACGCACCGGACTCCCCCAGGGAGACCACCGGAGCGAACCCCTATACAGGGACTGTCCGGCAATCTACCCCGGAAGGCCTAAATGCGCAGCGGCCGGGATAAGGAGCAAGCGGTAAAGTCAATGAGTGTCCGTACGGAAATGTTTATCCAGGATGGTTACGAACCAAAAGAGAACCAGGCGGAGTGCTGACCGAAGATGGTAAACGGAATCCGGGCACAGCCTTAAGAGCCGGGTACAGTCCTGAGACAATCGGTAGGTAGTCCTTTAGGGGAATCCTGAGGCAATCCGGAATAAGCAGCAAACACAGCAGGAGCACACAGCAGGCAGTATACTCAGGCACTGGACTGGGCTGGGAGGCGGCCTTTTAAGCTGCTGGACAGGAAGTAGGGCAACAGAACGGTAACCTCCATGTTAACCGAGGGCAAGGGCAGTCAAAAGAGAACTGGAAAACCTGGAAACCTGACAGCAATACAGAAGTCCAATAGCCACGTTTAGGATGCCACTAAGTTCACTCAGTGTTTGCTAGTATAATGGCTTAGTAACAATGAGTTTGAGTGTGCAATGCAGGCAGACGTACTGCCAATATCTTTGCACTAGTGGGACAATACAGAAGTCCAACAGCCACGTTTAGGATGCCACTAAGTTCACTCAGTGTTTGGTAGTATAATGGCTTAGTAACAGTGAGTTTGAGTGTGCAATGCAGGCAGACGTGCTGCAAATATCTTTGCACTAGTGGGACAATACAGAAGTCCAATAGCCACGTTTAGGATGCCACTAAGTTCACCCAGTGTTTGCTAGTATAATGGCTTAGTAACAATGAGTTTGAGTGTGCAATGCAGGCAGACGTGCTGCAAATATCTTTGCACTAGTGGGACAATACAGAAGTCCAACAGCCACGTTTAGGATTCCACTAAGTTCACTCAGTGTTTGCTAGTATAATGGCTTAGTAACAATGACTTTGAGTGTGCAATGCAGGCAGACGTGCTGCAAATATCTTTGCACTAGTGGGACAATACAGAAGTCCAACAGCCACGTTTAGGATGCCACTAAGTTCACTCAGTGTTTGCTAGTATAATGGCTTAGTAACAATGAGTTTGAGTGTGCAATGCAGGCAAACATGCTGCAAATATCTTTTCACTTGTGGGACAATACATAAGTCCAACAGCAACGTTTAGGATGCCACTAATTTCACTCAGTGTTTGCTAGTATAATGGCTTAGTAACAATGAGTTTGAGTGTGCAATGCAGGCAGAGGTGCTGCAAATATCTTTGCACTTGTGGGACAATACAGAAGTCCAACAGCCACATTTAGGATGCCACTAAGTTCACTCAGTGTTTGCTAATATAATGGCTTAGTAACAATGAGTTTGAGTGTGCAATGCAGGCAGACGTGCTGCAATTATCTTTGCACTTGTGGGACAATATAGAAGTCCAACAGCCACGTTTAGGATGCCACTAAGTTCACTCAGTGTTTGCTAGTATAATGGCTTAGTAACAATGAGTTTAAGTGTGCAATGCAGGCAGACGTGCTGCAAATATCTTAGCACTAGTGGGACAATACAGAAGTCCAATAGCCACGTTTAGGATGCCACTAAGTTCACTCGGTGATTGCTAGTATAATGGCTTAGTAACAATGAGTTTGAGTGTGCAATGCAGGCAGACGTGCTGCAAATATCTTTGCACTAGTGGGACAATACAGAAGTCCAACAGCCACGTTTAGGATGCCACTAAGTTCACTCAGTGTTTGCTAGTATAATGGCTTTGTAACAATGAGTTTAAGTGTGTAATGCAGGCAGACGTGCTGCAAATATCTTTGCACTTGTGGGACAATACAGAAGTCCAACAGCCACGTTTAGGATGCCACTAAGTTCACTCAGTGTTTGCTAGTATAATGGCTTAGTAACAATGAGTTTGAGTGTGCAATGCAGGCAGACGTGCTGCAAATATCTTTGCACTTGTGGGACAATATAAAAGTCCAACAGCCACGTTTAGGATGCCACTAAGTTCACTCAGTGTTTGCTAGTATAATGGCTTAGTAACAATGAGTTTGAGTGTGCAATGCAGGTAGACGTGCTGCAAATATCTTTGCACTAGTGGGACAATACAGAAGTCCAACAGCCACGTTTAAGATGCCACTAAGTTCACTCAGTGTTTGCTAGTATAATGGCTTAGTAACAATGAGTTTGAGTGTGTAATGTAGGCAGACGTGCTGCAAATATCTTTGCACTAGTGGGACAATACAGACGTCCAACAGCCACGTTTAGGATGCCATTAAGTTCACTCAGTGTTTGCTAGTAAAATGGCTTAGAAATAATGAGTTTGAGTGTGCAATGCAGGCAGACGTGCTGCAAATATCTTTGCACTAGCTGGACAATACAGAAGTCCAACAGCCACGTTTAGGATGCCACTAAGTTCACTCAGTGTTTGCTAGTATAATGGTTTAGTTACAATGAGTTTGAGTGTGCCATGCAGGCAGACGTGCTGCAAATATCTTTGCACTTGTGGGACAATACAGAAGTCCAACAGCCACGTTTAGGATGCCACTAAGTTCACTCAGTGTTTTCTAGTATAATGGCTTAGTAACAATGAGTTTGAGTGTGCAATGCAGGCAGACGTGCTGCAAATATCTTTGCACTAGTGGGACAATACAGAAGTCCAACAGCCACGTTTAGGATGCCACTAAATTCACTCAGTGTTTGCTAGTCTAAAGGCTTAGTAACAATGAGTTTGAGTGTGCAATGCAGGCAGACGTGCTGCAAATATCTTTGCACTACTGGGGCAATACAGAAGTCCAATAGCCACGTTTAGGATGCCACTAAGTTCACTCAGTGTTTGCTAGTATAATGGCTTAGTAACAATGAGTTTGAGTGTGCAATGCAGGCAGACGTGCTGCAAATATCTTTGCACTTGTGGGACAATATAGAAGTCCAACAGCCACGTTTAGGATGCCACTAAGTTCACTCAGTGTTTGCTAGTATAATGGCTTAGTAACAATGAGTTTGAGTGTGCAATGCAGGCAGACGTGCTGCAAATATCTTTGCACTTGTGGGACAATATAGAAGTCCAACAGCCACGTTTAGGATGCCACTAAGTTCACTCAGTGTTTGCTAGTATAATGGCTTAGTAACAATGAGTTTGAGTGTGCAATGCAGGCAGACGTGCTGCAAATATCTTTGCACTTGTGGGACAATACAGAAGTCCAACAGCCACGTTTAGGATGCCACTAAGTTCACTCAGTGTTTGCTAGTATAATGGCTTAGTAACAATGAGTTTGAGTGTGCAATGCAGGCAGACGTGCTGCAAATATCTTTGCACTAGTGGGACAATACAGACGTCCAACAGCCACGTTTAGGATGCCACTAAGTTCACTCAGTGTTTGCTAGTATAATGGCTTAGTAATAATGAGTTTGAGTGTGCAATGCAGGCAGACGTGCTGCAAATATCTTTGCATTAGCTGGACAATACAGAAGTCCAACAGCCTCGTTTAGGATACCACTAAGTTCACTCAGTGTTTGCTAGTATAATGGCTTAGTAACAATGAGTTTGAGTGTGCAATGCAGGCAGACGTGCTGCAAATATCTTTGCACTTGTGGGACAATACAGAAGTCCAACAGCCACGTTTAGGATGCCACTAAGTTCACTCAGTGTTTGCTAGTATAATGGCTTAGTAACAATGAGTTTGAGTGTGCAATGCAGGCAGACGTGCTGCAAATATCTTAGCACTACTGGGGCAATACAGAAGTCCAATAGCCACGTTTAGGATGCCACTAAGTTCACTCAGTGTTTGCTAGTATAATGACTTAGTAACAATGAGTTTGAGTGTGCAATGCAGGCAGACGTGCTGCAAATATCTTTGCACTAGTGGGACAATACAGAAGTCCAACAGCCACGTTTAGGATGCCACTAAGTTCACTCAGTGTTTGCTAGTATAATGGCTTAGTACCAATGAGTTTGAGTGTGCAATGCAGGCAGACGTGCTGCAAATATCTTTGCACCAGTGGGACAATACAGAAGTCCAATAGCCACGTTTAGGATGCCACTAAGTTCACCCAGTGTTTGCTAGTATAATGGCTTAGTAACAATGAGTTTGAGTGTGCAATGCAGGCAGACGTGCTGCAAATATCTTTGCACTAGTGGGACAATACAGAAGTCCAACAGCCACGTTTAGGATGCCACTAAGTTCACTCAGTGTTTGCTAGTATAATGGCTTAGTAACAATGACTTTGAGTGTGCAATGCAGGCAGACGTGCTGCAAATATCTTTGCACTTGTGGGACAATACAGAAGTCCAACAGCCACGTTTAGGATGCCACTAAGTTCACTCAGTGTTTGCTAGTATAATGGCTTAGTAACAATGAGTTTGAGTGTGCAATGCAGGCAGACGTGCTGCAAATATCTTTGCACTTGTGGGACAATATAGAAGTCCAACAGCCACGTTTAGGATGCCACTAAGTTCACTCAGAGTTTGCTAGTATAATGGCTTAGTAACAATGAGTTTGAGTGTGCAATGCAGGCAGACGTGCTGCAAATATCTTTGCACTAGCTGGACAATACAGATGTCCAACAGCCACGTTTAGGATGCCACTAAGTTCACTCAGTGTTTGCTAGTATAATGGCTTAGTAACAATGAGTTTGAGTGTGCAATGCAGGCAGACGTGCTGCAAATATCTTTGCACTAGTGGGACAATACAGAAGTCCAACAGCCACGTTTAGGATGCCACTAAGTTCACTCAGTGTTTGCTAGTATAATGGCTTAGTAACAATGAGTTTGAGTGTGTAATGTAGGCAGACGTGCTGCAAATATCTTTGCACTAGTGGGACAATACAGACGTCCAACAGCCACGTTTAGGATGCCACTAAGTTCACTCAGTGTTTGCTAGTAAAATGGCTTAGAAATAATGAGTTTGAGTGTGCAATGCAGGCAGACGTGCTGCAAATATCTTTGCACTAGCTGGACAATACAGAAGTCCAACAGCCACGTTTAGGATGCCACTAAGTTCACTCAGTGTTTGCTAGTATAATGGCTTAGTTACAATAAGTTTGAGTGTGCCATGCAGGCAGACGTGCTGCAAATATCTTTGCACTTGTGGGACAATACAGAAGTCCAACAGCCACGTTTAGGATGCCACTAAGTTCACTCAGTGTTTTCTAGTATAATGGCTTAGTAACAATGAGTTTGAGTGTGCAATGCAGGCAGACGTGCTGCAAATATCTTTGCACTAGTGGGACAATACAGAAGTCCATCAGCCACGTTTAGGATGCCACTAAGTTCACTCAGTGTTTGCTAGTATAAAGGCTTAGTAACAATGAGTTTGAGTGTGCAATGCAGGCAGACGTGCTGCAAATATCTTTGCACTACTGGGGCAATACAGAAGTCCAATAGCCACAATTAGGATGCCACTAAGTTCACTCAGTGTTTGCTAGTATAATGGCTTAGTAACAATGAGTTTGAGTGTGCAATGCAGGCAGACGTGCTGTCAATATCTTTGCACTAGTGGGACAATACAGAAGTCCAACAGCCACGTTTAGGATGCCACTAAGTTCACTCTGTGTTTGCTAGTATAATGGCTTAGTAACAATGAGTTTGAGTGCGCAATGCAGGCAGACGTGCTGCAAATATCTTTGCACTAGTGGGACAATACAGAAGTCCAATAGCCACGTTTAGGATGCCACTAAGTTCACCCAGTGTTTGCTAGTATAATGGCTTAGTATCAATGAGTTTGAGTGTGCAATGAAGGCAGACGTGCTGCAAATATCTTTGCACTAGTGGGACAATACAGAAGTCCAACAGCCACGTTTAGGATGCCACTAAGTTCACTCAGTGTTTGCTAGCATAATGGCTTAGTAACAATGAGTTTGAGTGTGCAATGCAGGCAGAGGTGCTGCAAATATCTTTGCACTTGTGGGACAATACAGAAGTCCAACAGCCACATTTAGGATGCCACTAAGTTCACTCAGTGTTTGCTAGTATAATGGCTTAGTAACAATGAGTTTGATTGTGCAATGCAGGCAGACGTGCTGCAAATATCTTTGCACTTGTGGGACAATATAGAAGTCCAACAGCCACGTTTAGGATGCCACTAAGTTCACTCAGTGTTTGCTAGTATAATGGCTTAGTAACAATGAGTTTGAGTGTGCAATGCAGGCAGACGTGCTGCAAATATCTTTGCACTTGTGGGACAATATAGAAGTCCGACAGCCACGTTTAGGATGCCACTAAGTTCACTCAGTGTTTGCTAGTATAATGGCTTAGTAACAATGAGTTTGAGTGTGCAATGCAGGCAGACGTGCTGCAAATATCTTTGCACTAGTGGGACAATACAGATGTCCAACAGCCACGTTTAGGATGCCACTAAGTTCACTCAGTGTTTGCTAGTATAATGGCTTAGTAATAATGAGTTTGAGTGTGCAATGCAGGCAGACGTGCTGCAAATATCTTTGCACTATCTGGACAATACAGAAGTCCAACAGCCACGTTTAGGATGCCACTAAGTTCACTCAGTGTTTGCTAGTATAATGGCTTAGTAACAATGAGTTTGAGTGTGCAATGCAGGCAGACGTGCTGCAAATATCTTTGCACTTGTGGGACAATACAGAAGTCCAACAGCCACGTTTAGGATGCCACTAAGTTCACTCAGTGTTTGCTAGTATAATGGCTTAGTAACAATGAGTTTGAGTGTGCAATGCAGGCAGACGTGCTGCAAATATCTTTGCACTAGTGGGACAATACAGACGTCCAACAGCCACGTTTAGGATGCCACTAAGTTCACTCAGTGTTTGCTAGTATAATGGCTTAGTAATAATGAGTTTGAGTGTGCAATGCAGGCAGACGTGCTGCAAATATCTTTGCATTAGCTGGACAATACAGAAGTCCAACAGCCTCGTTTAGGATGCCACTAAGTTCACTCAGTGTTTGCTAGTATAATGGCTTAGTAGCAATGAGTTTGAGTGTGCAATGCAGGCAGACGTGCTGCAAATATCTTTGCACTTGTGGGACAATACAGAAGTCCAACAGCCACGTTTAGGATGCCACTAAGTTCACTCAGTGTTTTCTAGTATAATGGCTTAGTAACAATGAGTTTGAGTGTGCAATGCAGGCAGACGTGCTGCAAATATCTTTGCACTAGTGGGACAATACAGAAGTCCAACAGCCACCTTTAGGATGCCACTAAGTTTACTCAGTGTTTGCTAGTATAATGGCTTAGTAACAATGAGTTTGAGTGTGCAATGCAGGCAGACGTGCTGCAAATATCTTTGCACTACTGGGGCAATACAGAAGTCCAATAGCCACGTTTAGGATGCCACTAAGTTCACTCAGTGTTTGCTAGTATAATGACTTAGTAACAATGAGTTTGAGTGTGCAATGCAGGCAGACGTGCTGCAAATATCTTTGCACTAGTGGGACAATACAGAAGTCCAACAGCCACGTTTAGGATGCCACTAAGTTCACTCAGTGTTTGCTAGTATAATGGCTTAGTACCAATGAGTTTGAGTGTGCAATGCAGGCAGACGTGCTGCAAATATCTTTGCACCAGTGGGACAATACAGAAGTCCAATAGCCACGTTTAGGATGCCACTAAGTTCACCCAGTGTTTGCTAGTATAATGGCTTAGTAACAATGAGTTTGAGTGTGCAATGCAGGCAGACGTGCTGCAAATATCTTTGCACTAGTGGGACAATACAGAAGTCCAACAGCCACGTTTAGGATGCCACTAAGTTCACTCAGTGTTTGCTAGTATAATGGCTTAGTAACAATGACTTTGAGTGTGCAATGCAGGCAGACGTGCTGCAAATATCTTTGCACTAGTGGGACAATACAGAAGTCCAACAGCCACTTTTAGGATGCCACTAAGTTCACTCAGTGTTTGCTAGTATAATGGCTTAGTAACAATGAGTTTGAGTGTGCAATGCAGGCAGACCTGCTGCAAATATCTTTTCACTTGTGGGACAATACATAAGTCCAACAGCCACGTTTAGGATGCCACTAAGTTCACTCAGTGTTTGCTAGTATAATGGCTTAGTAACAATGAGTCTGAGTGTGCAATGCAGGCAGACGTGCTGCAAATATCTTTGCACTTGTGGGACAATACAGAAGTCCAACAGCCACGTTTAGGATGCCACTAAGTTCACTCAGTGTTTGCTAGTATAATGGCTTAGTAACAATGAGTTTGAGTGTGCAATGCAGGCAGACGTGCTGCAAATATCTTTGCACTTGTGGGACAATATAGAAGTCCAACAGCCACGTTTAGGATGCCACTAAGTTCACTCAGAGTTTGCTAGTATAATGGCTTAGTAACAATGAGTTTGAGTGTGCAATGCAGGCAGACGTGCTGCAAATATCTTTGCACTAGTGGGACAATACAGAAGTCCATCAGCCACGTTTAGGATGCCACTAAGTTCACTCAGTGTTTGCTAGTATAAAGGCTTAGTAACAATGAGTTTGAGTGTGCAATGCAGGCAGACGTGCTGCAAATATCTTTGCACTACTGGGGCAATACAGAAGTCCAATAGCCACAATTAGGATGCCACTAAGTTCACTCAGTGTTTGCTAGTATAATGGCTTAGTAACAATGAGTTTGAGTGTGCAATGCAGGCAGACGTGCTGTCAATATCTTTGCACTAGTGGGACAATACAGAAGTCCAACAGCCACGTTTAGGATGCCACTAAGTTCACTCTGTGTTTGCTAGTATAATGGCTTAGTAACAATGAGTTTGAGTGCGCAATGCAGGCAGACGTGCTGCAAATATCTTTGCACTAGTGGGACAATACAGAAGTCCAATAGCCACGTTTAGGATGCCACTAAGTTCACCCAGTGTTTGCTAGTATAATGGCTTAGTATCAATGAGTTTGAGTGTGCAATGAAGGCAGACGTGCTGCAAATATCTTTGCACTAGTGGGACAATACAGAAGTCCAACAGCCACGTTTAGGATGCCACTAAGTTCACTCAGTGTTTGCTAGCATAATGGCTTAGTAACAATGAGTTTGAGTGTGCAATGCAGGCAGAGGTGCTGCAAATATCTTTGCACTTGTGGGACAATACAGAAGTCCAACAGCCACATTTAGGATGCCACTAAGTTCACTCAGTGTTTGCTAGTATAATGGCTTAGTAACAATGAGTTTGATTGTGCAATGCAGGCAGACGTGCTGCAAATATCTTTGCACTTGTGGGACAATATAGAAGTCCAACAGCCACGTTTAGGATGCCACTAAGTTCACTCAGTGTTTGCTAGTATAATGGCTTAGTAACAATGAGTTTGAGTGTGCAATGCAGGCAGACGTGCTGCAAATATCTTTGCACTTGTGGGACAATATAGAAGTCCGACAGCCACGTTTAGGATGCCACTAAGTTCACTCAGTGTTTGCTAGTATAATGGCTTAGTAACAATGAGTTTGAGTGTGCAATGCAGGCAGACGTGCTGCAAATATCTTTGCACTAGTGGGACAATACAGATGTCCAACAGCCACGTTTAGGATGCCACTAAGTTCACTCAGTGTTTGCTAGTATAATGGCTTAGTAATAATGAGTTTGAGTGTGCAATGCAGGCAGACGTGCTGCAAATATCTTTGCACTATCTGGACAATACAGAAGTCCAACAGCCACGTTTAGGATGCCACTAAGTTCACTCAGTGTTTGCTAGTATAATGGCTTAGTAACAATGAGTTTGAGTGTGCAATGCAGGCAGACGTGCTGCAAATATCTTTGCACTTGTGGGACAATACAGAAGTCCAACAGCCACGTTTAGGATGCCACTAAGTTCACTCAGTGTTTGCTAGTATAATGGCTTAGTAACAATGAGTTTGAGTGTGCAATGCAGGCAGACGTGCTGCAAATATCTTTGCACTAGTGGGACAATACAGACGTCCAACAGCCACGTTTAGGATGCCACTAAGTTCACTCAGTGTTTGCTAGTATAATGGCTTAGTAATAATGAGTTTGAGTGTGCAATGCAGGCAGACGTGCTGCAAATATCTTTGCATTAGCTGGACAATACAGAAGTCCAACAGCCTCGTTTAGGATGCCACTAAGTTCACTCAGTGTTTGCTAGTATAATGGCTTAGTAGCAATGAGTTTGAGTGTGCAATGCAGGCAGACGTGCTGCAAATATCTTTGCACTTGTGGGACAATACAGAAGTCCAACAGCCACGTTTAGGATGCCACTAAGTTCACTCAGTGTTTTCTAGTATAATGGCTTAGTAACAATGAGTTTGAGTGTGCAATGCAGGCAGACGTGCTGCAAATATCTTTGCACTAGTGGGACAATACAGAAGTCCAACAGCCACCTTTAGGATGCCACTAAGTTTACTCAGTGTTTGCTAGTATAATGGCTTAGTAACAATGAGTTTGAGTGTGCAATGCAGGCAGACGTGCTGCAAATATCTTTGCACTACTGGGGCAATACAGAAGTCCAATAGCCACGTTTAGGATGCCACTAAGTTCACTCAGTGTTTGCTAGTATAATGACTTAGTAACAATGAGTTTGAGTGTGCAATGCAGGCAGACGTGCTGCAAATATCTTTGCACTAGTGGGACAATACAGAAGTCCAACAGCCACGTTTAGGATGCCACTAAGTTCACTCAGTGTTTGCTAGTATAATGGCTTAGTACCAATGAGTTTGAGTGTGCAATGCAGGCAGACGTGCTGCAAATATCTTTGCACCAGTGGGACAATACAGAAGTCCAATAGCCACGTTTAGGATGCCACTAAGTTCACCCAGTGTTTGCTAGTATAATGGCTTAGTAACAATGAGTTTGAGTGTGCAATGCAGGCAGACGTGCTGCAAATATCTTTGCACTAGTGGGACAATACAGAAGTCCAACAGCCACGTTTAGGATGCCACTAAGTTCACTCAGTGTTTGCTAGTATAATGGCTTAGTAACAATGACTTTGAGTGTGCAATGCAGGCAGACGTGCTGCAAATATCTTTGCACTAGTGGGACAATACAGAAGTCCAACAGCCACTTTTAGGATGCCACTAAGTTCACTCAGTGTTTGCTAGTATAATGGCTTAGTAACAATGAGTTTGAGTGTGCAATGCAGGCAGACCTGCTGCAAATATCTTTTCACTTGTGGGACAATACATAAGTCCAACAGCCACGTTTAGGATGCCACTAAGTTCACTCAGTGTTTGCTAGTATAATGGCTTAGTAACAATGAGTCTGAGTGTGCAATGCAGGCAGACGTGCTGCAAATATCTTTGCACTTGTGGGACAATACAGAAGTCCAACAGCCACGTTTAGGATGCCACTAAGTTCACTCAGTGTTTGCTAGTATAATGGCTTAGTAACAATGAGTTTGAGTGTGCAATGCAGGCAGACGTGCTGCAAATATCTTTGCACTTGTGGGACAATATAGAAGTCCAACAGCCACGTTTAGGATGCCACTAAGTTCACTCAGAGTTTGCTAGTATAATGGCTTAGTAACAATGAGTTTGAGTGTGCAATGCAGGCAGACGTGCTGCAAATATCTTTGCACTAGTGGGACAATACAGATGTCCAACAGCCACGTTTAGGATGCCACTAAGTTCACTCAGTGTTTGCTAGTATAATGGCTTAGTAATAATGAGTTTGAGTGTGCAATGCAGGCAGACGTGCTGCAAATATCTTTGCACTAGCTGGACAATACAGAAGTCCAACAGCCACGTTTAGGATGCCACTAAGTTCACTCAGTGTTTGCTAGTATAATGGCTTAGTAACAATGAGTTTGAGTGTGCAATGCAGGCAGACGTGCTGCAAATATCTTTGCACTTGTGGGACAATACAGACGTCCAACAGCCACGTTTAGGATGCCACTAAGTTCACTCAGTGTTTGCTAGTATAATGGCTTAGTAACAATGCGTTTGAGTGTGCAATGCAGGCAGACGTGCTGCAAATATCTTTGCACTAGTGGGACAATACAGACGTCCAACAGCCACGTTTAGGATGCCACTAAGTTCACTCAGTGTTTGCTAGTATAATGGCTTAGTAATAATAAGTTTGAGTGTGCAATGCAGGCAGACGTGCTGCAAATATATTTGCACTAGCTGGACAATACAGAAGTCCAACAGCCACGTTTAGGATGCCACTAAGTTCACTCAGTGTTTGCTAGTATAATGGTCTAGTAACAATGAGTTTGAGTGTGCAATGCAGGCAGACGTGCTGCAAATATCTTTGCACTTGTGGGACAATACAGAAGTCCAACAGCCACGTTTAGGATGCCACTAAGTTCACTCAGTGTTTTCTAGTATAATGGCTTAGTAACAATGAGTTTGAGTGTGCAATGCAGGCAGACGTGCTACAAATATCTTTTCACTATTGGGACAATACAGAAGTCCAACAGCCACGTTTAGGATGCCACTAAGTTCACTCAGTGTTTGCTAGTATAATGGCTTAGTAACAATGAGTTTGAGTGTGCAATGCAGGCAGACGTGCTGCAAATATCTTTGCACTACTGGGGCAATACAGAAGTCCAATAGCCACGTTTAGGATGCCACTAAGTTCACTCAGTGTTTGCTAGTATAATGGCTTAGTAACAATGAGTTTGAGTGTGCAATGCAGGCAGACGTGCTGCAAATATATTTGCACTAGTGGGACAATACAGAAGTCCAACAGCCACGTTTAGGATGCCACTAAGTTCACTCAGTGTTTGCTAGTATAATGGCTTAGTAACAATGAGTTTGAGTGTGCAATGCAGGCAGACGTGCTGCAAATATCTTTGCACTAGTGGGACAATACAGAAGTCCAATAGCCACGTTTAGGATGCCACTAAGTTCACTCAGTGTTTGCTAGTATAATGGCTTAGTAACAATGAGTTTGAGTGTGCAATGCAGGCAGACGTGCTGCAAATATCTTTGCACTTGTGGGACAATACAGAAGTCCAACAGCCACGTTTAGGATGCCACTAAGTTCACTCAGTGTTTGCTAGTATAATGGCTTAGTAACAATGAGTTTGAGTGTGGAATGCAGCCAGACGTGCTGCAAATATCTTTGCACTACTGGGGCAATACAGCAGTCCAACCGCCACGTTTAGGATGCCACTAAATTCACTCAGTGTTTTCTAGTATAATGGCTTAGTAACAATGAGTTTGAGTGTGCAATGCAGGCAGACGTGCTGCAAATATCTTTGCACTAGTGGGACACAACAGAAGTCCAACAGCCACGTTTAGGATGCCACTAAGTTCACTCAGTGTTTGCTAGTATAATGGCTTAATAACAATGAGTTTGAGTGTGCAATGCAGGCAGATGTGCTGCAAATATCTTTGCACTAGTGGGACAATACAGAAGTCCAACAGCCACGTTTAGGATGCCACTAAGTTCACTCAGTGTTTGCTAGTATAATGGCTTAGTAACAATGAGTTTGAGTGTGCAATGCAGGCAGACATGCTGCAAATATCATTTCACTTGTGGGACAATACATAAGTCCAACAGCCACATTTAGGATGTTACTAAGTTCACTCAGTGTTTGCTAGTATAATGGCTTAGTAAAAATGAGTTTGAGTGTGCAATGCAGGCAGAGGTGCTGCAAATATCTTTGCACATGTGGGACAACACAGAAGTCCAACAGCCACGTTTAGGATGCCACTAAGTTCACTCAGTGTTTGCTAGTATAATGGCTTAGTAACAATGAGTTTGAGTGTGCAATGCAGGCAGACGTGCTGCAAATATCTTTGCACTTGTGGGACAATACAGAAGTCCAACAGCCATGTTTAGGATGCCACTAAGTTCACTCAGTGTTTTCTAGTATAACAATGAGTTTGAGTGTGCAATGCAGGCAGACGTGCTGCAAATATCTTTGCACTAGTGGGACAATACAGAAGTCCAACAGCCATGTTTAGGATGCCACTACGTTCACTCAGTGTTTGCTAGTATAATGGCTTAGTAACAATGAGTTTGAGTGTGAAAAGGGCAGGAGGGAACAGTGGCAGGGTTGTGGGTCTCTGGGTAGAGGAAAGGAAGCCTGCCTTTCTATCCCTCCTAATGGGGAAATGCAGCGAGGAAATCCCTGACCTTAGCAACACAGACGCTGTCATCTTGTGTAGCTGTTAAACTCTGTTTTCACGGACCTGTCACCTATGGCTCTGACCCTGCCGGTATTAGCCCTTAAAAGGACTGATAGAAACTTCTATCCCTATTCTGTACAGCGCTGTGTATGGAGCGTACACAGCAGTATCGGAGATAGGAGCTACGCCAGTGATGACTGACACCAAGGACGCAGAAGGCAGATAATGGCGTGCTGGAGGAAAATATCCGGTTTTATAATGCAGGGGCATGTGACATGGACATCCTATCACACATGCCGTTGCTTCTCTGGCTAAAAGTCCACTTAGCTGTGTGTGTGTCTGGGATTGGCCAACATGCTGGCCCGCCCCACTACACGCGCGCGCTGAGGGAAGGAAGACAAGGAAAAAAAAAAAATGGCGATCGCCATTATCCATACAGCAGTGATCTGAATGCGCTGTTCCCGCACACTATACACTGAAATTTCATAATAGTGTGAGTCACAGAGTGACTTACACTATTACAGCGGAAAGCCAGCTAGTAATTAGCTGGTGTTTTTGCTGCTAGAACCGTTCTCGAACGTATCTAGAACTATCGAGCTTTAGCAAAAAGCTCGAGTTCAAGTTCGATCTAGAACAGCCCCCAAAATCACTCGAGCCGCGAACTGGAGAACCACGAACCACGAATCGCGCTCAACTCTAGAGACGAGCACTCGAGCATTACAAATTGCTTGACTCAAGTATCGAACACCTGAGCATTTTAGTGCTCGCCCATCACTAGTCTCCTCCAGTCTTCACTGCACCTTAGTTCCTCCACCTTGTCCCCTGATTTTGGGGATTAAGCATCTCTCTGATCTATATATACAGTACTTACATTCATTTAATTAACTAATTATTCTTTTTTCTCCTACTGGGATTTAAATTTCCAACCAAATCAGTGGAGGTACAGCAAAAACTATGAGCCACATGGAGCACTGTCAAATATGGGAGAACTTTCTTTACGTGAATGTATAGTGTATTCCTCTTTTTTACAGGCATATCATACTGCTACATGAAGCTACTTCTCTATATACATGTGCATTTCTAATATATATATATTAGAGGCAAAAAAAAAAATTAAGATTTTTTTTCTAAAAATTAAATTTTTTTTATCAAATTACTAAAAAAACCTGTGAAAAACAATTACAATAATGACATTTTTAATGCATTTAAAATAAAATCAACATCTCAAAATAACAAATAACACAGACATATTTGTTATTATGCTTGTAATTGCAACAACCTGCACAACATAGTAAACAGATTGTTTATAGTACACAACATAAAAAATTAGCATTTTTTCTCCATTAATTAAACCCCTAAAAAATATAATAGAATTTTAATGCTGAAGCCGTGTTCACACGCAGTCTAAATGCTTCATTTTTTCTGCTACTTTTTATCTGTATGTTTTTTTATTAGTTGCATTTTTTATGCCTTTTTCCTTTTTTTGGTGCAGATTTGAAGCAACATATTTAATGTTTCTTTCTAGTACAGAAATGCTTTGATTCTGCACTTAAAGACACAACTGGTTTAATTTCATGAAAGGGCGAGGGGTGGACCTTCACGTTCACGCTCTTTTAGCGAGGAAAATGGCGGGGTTGTTCATTTTCATTTTCTGAAAATGGCAGCAATACAGTTTTAGCACAACAAGCACGTTTTACAAGACGCACATCACCCAGGTTAATGGGCCCAGTCCGATCCTGTTTGTGACGCCGAAAATCGAGGTGTGCCACCGCTGCAGCAGTCAGACTGCTCAGATCTGGGTTTTTTTTGCTGTGGCTCGAGGGTTCCCGGACCCGGGGCTCAGCGGCCACTTCGATGTAAAGGGGGGGTATTTACAAGGAGCGTTTGTGACGCCACCTGCAGGTTGCGGTAATGGGGAGTACCGCCGCTGCTGGATGGAGGATCGGGGCAGATGGTGTGGAGCAGCTGGGTGGCAGGTCCCTCCTCAGGTAGGGAGGCCCCGGTGCTCGGGTAGAGTGGATGAGATGGCAGGCTGGGTACAGGGGCAGGGTTTTACTCACTGTTGGATCCACAGTATTGCAGAATAAAAGAGGCACACACGCTGCTGGACCAAGTCTCTGTGAGTCACTGCTGCTTTTAGGGATCACATCCAGGTCCCGTCCCCTAGGTGTCATTAGTGATCCAGTGCCTCCTTCCGTGCACAGAGTTTCTGTCTGGTGTCCCTATAGTCTGGAAGTATCAGGAACAGTTCTTCTGTTATTAGATGAAGTCCTTGCCCTTGGGAGCTGGCATGCGGGACCTTAGCGGGCTGTCTGTATGGGAGACCCCGTCCCCCTCAGTGTGCTGTCTCCCCCAACTTCTGTTGCTCATGGGGAAGGTCCCTGAAGGCCCCCTTCAACCGCAGGTCAATTATTGGGTCGCATAGAGCTTCTCCCCAATCTAGGGTCCTGGCACCCTGTCGTGCTTGGCACCAATCAGTCGTTGTCACTAGCTGAGGCTGGCTACCATCTCCTCTGGCCCTGGGTCACTGCTTGTGACCCAACACAAGTCATTTCAGGGAGCTCCAACTCCCTCCAGCCCCTCACACTTCGGGAGCTCTCTCTACACTGTCTGCTGACTTAGTTCCTCCCACTAGTCTGACGGACAGTCATAGTGAGAGGTGCATGTTGGGATTTGTAGTGCAGATGGTATGACACCTGTATCTGAGTTCCTGGAACCACAGAGGGTGGGCCCTGCATCATGAAAGGAGAGGATGCAGTTTCCTGTGACACCCTGATATAGTTAGGGGCGTCACATAGAGCAGCGGGAGACTGGTTCTGGGATGGGAGGCTGGAGGAATTTGCCCCAGGACCAGGAGTGGGAGTCAGAAGAACATTGGAAGGTGGTCATTGATGGGAGAACTGCATTATAGCTCCCCCAGGACCGAGTGCACAAAGCAGGGTGCGGAGCCTTAGGCTGCGTGGGTAGTGCAACTCTCACCTGCAGAATCCGCCAGGCGGAGGATTTCAAGTCTTCTGGCCCACACAAAGTGCCCGGGGTACAGCAGCATACTATAGCCAGGAGCCGTGACAAAAGAGCGGCACCAGTAAGGGGCTCACGCTGCCTGCTATACAGGACAGGGCTAGAGCCCATACAAGGACCGGGGTCCCAGAGTAGCTTCAAGCCACAGGGACTCACACATCACAGTGCAAGTAGGAAGGATGCACAGAAAGAAACAATGGTTCTGACCCGAACTATCCGTGATGGGCTGTCACACATGACAGCGGAGTCTGGCACTCCAGAGGCGGCGATACTTCATTGAGTAAAGATCTTTGATTGCAACCCCTGTGTCATCCAATCCTTCCCGTACCCTGGCTGCATGGCAGCAGGAGACTACTACTACTCCCAACCTCCCAGGGGCCTAGCTCTACTTGTGGAGAGCTGTCACAACCAAGCTGGTTCACTATCTGCCCCAGGTGAACCCTGTCATGATGTATTTTACCTTCTCACTGTATTTGCTGTAATACTATGTCAGGATGTGATGTCACTTTCCTTTGGTTGTACTTACTGAACACTTTGAAATGTCTTGGGATGTAAGTAACCATACCTTCCCCCCATCTCCTGTGTCTCTGGGCCCATAATGCAATTATCTCTTGTCCACACAGCCAGGGGAACTTCTCATTGTTTCGTAAGCAGTGGATAACGCCAACTACACAAACCTGTAGACATCTCGGAGCCAACCTTCTAGAATCTTCTAGTGGGCCCAACCATTGCATAGACCCCTACCCTTGAGGGGCGGGCCCACGAGCTCAAACAATTCACTCCTGTTTCTAAATGCAGTTGGGAGTTGAGTTTTTGAAGAGGAAGGGAGCGAGATCTGAATCTGCGGACAGACCTCGCCGTCCAGTGGATTGTGTGGGATTTCTGGGACTCTGAAAAGGACTATTACGCTGTGATCTGGCACTTTGGATTATCGGGAGGTGCCCCCGAATCTGTTTTATTTGGACTTGTCGTGTGCTGTTCCTGTATTCCTGTTAGTAAACCTGTTGGATCATCCTCGGCCTGTTGTCTCTCTTTGCTCTGATGTACACCCCGTCACAAACTGGTGGCAGCGGCGGGATCAGAGCAGAAGAAATGGAGGACAACAGCCAATCGACGTCTGAAACCAGAACCTCAGGATACAGGAACTGGACTGTGGCGAGTCTACAAACAAAGGCCCGTGAATTAGGTGTCGGCTACAAAGGACTCTCTAAGGAGCAACTAATTGAGGCATTGGAACACGCTTGCCTGCAAGATGGCACCGAGGAACAATTTCCACAGCAAGGGGAGCAAAGACGGGAGCCGGAGGTGAATACCCAAAAAAGTCAATGGGTTGTGTGGTACAAGGAAAAGATGGCACTGCTTGGAGATGAGGCCACCATAGAAGATAAGAGGGAGGCCATGCGTGGAGCTGAAGAGAAGGAGCGCAGGATGGAGGAGATGGCATTGCAGGATAAGCAGCTCGCTGTGGAAGCCGCGAGAGGTTCCAGACAGACTGTAACCCCAGCACCCATCATGAGGGAACTTCCCAGAGTGTCCCGCAAAGACTTCAAGCAGTTTAATGAGGCTGCTGGTGACATTGAGGGCTTCTTCCAGGACTTTGAGCATCAGTGTCGATTAATGGAAGTCCCAGAAAGGGAGCGCGTCCGGCATCTGGTTGGGCTCTTAGAGGGTGGAGCTGCTGCAGCCTATAGAGCTATGGACCCTCGGTGGAACTGTGAGTATGCGGATATTAAACAGACTATTCTAGAACATTATGCTGTAACGCCAGACACTTACAGGACTCAGTTCCGTACTCTAGCATGTGATGAGGAAGTGTCCTTCAAGATGTATGCCCACAAACTCAAACATCTGTGGCATCGTTGGTTGGAGGCAGAGGAGGCCTTAACCTTGGAGACCGTCCTCCAGGTCCTCCTAAAAGAGCAGTTTTACTTCAAGTGCCCCGCTGAGATCCGGGAATGGGTGCGTGAAAGGAGACCAGCCACTGTGGAGGAAGCTGCAGCTCTAGCTGATGAGGCTCTCACCATCAAGCCTCAGTGGAAAAAACTACTACCCAGTGAGAAAAAAAACACCAACCCCCCAACGCTGGTGGCCCCTGGTCCTTCTGGCCCCAATGTTCACCATCACCCTAGACCGTCAACTCATGGGGACCTTCGTGTGACTGTGCCTCGCATTACTCATGCTCCACCTTTGGCAATACGACGCGGAGGAAGAATCCCAGAGCGCAGATGTTATGGATGTGGGCAGCCTGGGCACATGCAATTCCAATGTCCAGGTGTTCGTAGACAGAACAGCTACAGACCGCCTTTGCCTGTTCATTACCTACAGACACCTTCACCAGGAGAAGAGCTGGATTCTGTGCCTGATGACTTGCCAAGTGACTCAGATATCCTGGCTCCCCTACCCGGAGTCTATGGGGTGCGAGCTCCAGCCACCTGTTCTTCTGATCTTCAGGACAAACATCTACAGGAGGTCGTGCTGGATGGCCAAAAAGTTGTTGGCTTCCGTGACACTGGGGCTTTCCTCACCATAGCCGATCCCCGAGTAATTCAACCACAAGCAATTCAAAAGGGACCAGGAATTGCCATTGAACTGGCAGGAGGTACCCAGAGATATATTCCAAGAGCGAGTGTGACCCTGGATTATGGCTTTGGGGCAAAACAATGTGTGGTCGGTGTGATGAGCGGCCTCCCTGCAGACGTTCTTCTAGGAAATGATGTGGGGAATCTTCATTGCCACTTTGTCGGTGCGGTAACCAGAAGTCAAGCCAAGAGAGCAGCCCATGTGGACGTGTACAACCCATCCATGGAACTGAGGCCACCAGAACTGCCATTACAGCCGGTGAGTGATTCTTCTTGTGGGGATAATAGGAATGTTACTTGGGATAAAGTTCAGTTTAGACAAGAAGTAGAGACTGACCCCACCCTTGCTAGTTTTAGAACTCGGGCTGAAATAGGGCAGCTAGGGGAAAACGGAAAAAGAATTATCAGAGAAAATGGACTTCTGTATCGGGTTGCCAATGCCGACTCCCTAGATAAGCCCTGGACTTATAGCAAACAGCTGATTGTTCCTCAGAAGTACAGAATTCCCCTATTACACCTGGCTCATGACATTCCTACGGCTGGCCATCAAGGCAAAACCCGCACCGAGAGACGATTGACTCAAACTTTTTATTGGCCGGGGATTTCCCAAGCAGTGGCGCATTTCTGCCGAACTTGTGACATATGTCAGCGTAGAGGGCGACCCGGAGATCACCCAAAGGCACCCCTGCAACCGCTCCCTATAATAGAAGAACCCTTTCAAAGAGTAGCTGTTGATATCATTGGACCTCTGGCTAAACCAAGTAAATCTGGAAAGCAGTACATTCTCACTGTTGTGGACTATGCCACCCGATATCCAGAAGCCGTGGCCTTGTCAAGTATCTCTGCAGCCAAGGTGGCCGAGGCCTTGGTTATTATTTTTACCAGAGTAGGATTCCCCAGTGAGATCTTGTCGGACCAAGGCTTCCAGTTTATGTCAGAGTTGGTCCAGTGTCTGTGGCGCACCTGTGGAGTACGAGCGATCCGAACGACCCCGTATCATCCCCAAACAAATGGACTTTGTGAACGATTCAACGGCACTCTGAAGAATATGCTGAGGGCCTTCACGGACCGAGATTCAGACTGGGAGAAGTACCTACCCCATCTCTTGTTTGCCTATCGGGAAGTTCCCCAGGAGTCCACTGGGTTCTCCCCCTTTGAACTACTCTATGGAAGAAAGGTCCGAGGACCCTTAACCCTGCTCAAGGAATACTGGGAGGGGCAAGTTGAAGATACAGGAACCCCTGTTGTCCCTTATGTCCTAAAGCTGCGAGAAACCTTGGCCCAACTTGCTAGTTTTGCACAGAGTCATTTGCGTATGGCTCAAACCAGACAGAAGACATGGTATGACCGTAACGCACGCTATCGGGAGTTTGTAGAAGGACAACAAGTCTTAATGATTGTTCCCCATCGGCAGAATAAACTGCAGACCACATGGGAGGGTCCCTTCCGGGTTCTCAGAAAACTGAATGATACCAATTACCTTCTTGCTTTAGATGATCAGGGGCTAAGGCAAAAGACTGTCCATGTGAATATGATTAAGGAGTACCATGACCGGAACATTCCAGTGATAGCAAGCTGTCGGTTGGCTTCAGAAGATGGTCAAGAGGATGAGGACTCTCTACCTGATCTCGTGGAAGCAGCGAGAGCCCCATCCACTGTGGAACAGGTTCCCCTGGGAGATTACCTGGACTCCTTACAGAAAATCCAGATGCTGGAAGTGCTTCAACAGAGACGGGCTGCTTTCTCATCCCAACCAGGTCGAACCACCGTCACCCAACATCATGTGGACACTCAGGGCATCCGTCCCATACAACTGGCTCCTTACCGGGTACCTGAATCAGTTCGAAACACCATGCAGCATGAACTGGAGGAGATGTTACAGCTTGGGGTAATCCAGGCCTCCCATAGCCCTTGGGCCTCCCCTGTGGTGTTAGTACCCAAGAAGGATGGGAGTACTCGATTTTGTGTGGACTATCGGCGACTAAACGACCATACCGACAGCGATCCTTACCCAATGCCTCGTATTGACGAACTTCTAGACCGACTGGCTGGGTCCCGATATGTCACTACCTTGGATCTCAGTAAGGGATACTGGCAGATCCCTCTAACGGATGAAGGGAGAGAACGGTCCACTTTTATAACCCCCTTTGGTCTGTATGAATTTCTAAGCATGCCTTTTGGAATGAAAAATGCCCCGGCCACCTTCCAGAGAATGGTGGATCAGATCCTCTGGGGATGTGATGACTTTGCTTGTGCCTACTTGGATGATATCGCCGTCTTCAGCCACACATGGGAGGAACATCTGAATCAAGTAGCCATTATTTTGGACCTGATTCTTGCAGCCGGCCTAACTATTCGACCCGATAAATGCCAATTGGGGATGGGGGAAGTCCAGTACCTAGGACATAGAGTGGGAGGAGGGAAGCTCCGACCTGAGCCTGCCAAAATCCAGGCTATTAGAGACTGGCCTGTACCCCAAACTAAGAAACAAGTTATGGCTTTTCTGGGCACTGCCAGTTATTACCGAAAATTTGTTTCTCATTTCAGTACTGTGGCCAAGCCTCTTACCGACCTGACCAAGAAAACAATGCCCCGGCTGGTGATCTGGACTCCAGCCTGTGATGAGGCTTTTAACCGGCTGAAGGATGCTTTGATCTGCGATCCTGTCCTGGCTGCTCCAGACTACAAGAGGAGATTCATTGTGCAAACGGATGCCTCTGCTTATGGACTGGGAGCTGTCCTCAGCCAGGTGAATGCAGCTGGGGACGAGCACCCCATCGCCTATCTCAGCCGGAAACTGCTGGACCGAGAAGTGGCCTATGCAACTGTTGAGAAGGAATGTCTGGCTGTAGTGTGGGCCCTTAAGAAACTACGGCCGTATCTGTATGGACGGGAATTCACTGTGGTTACTGATCACAATCCCCTCACCTGGCTGAACAGAGTCTCTGGGGACAATGGACGCTTACTGCGATGGAGCCTGGCTCTGCAGCCCTATAACTTTACCATACAATATAGAAGGGGCAGCCAACACCAAAATGCAGATGGACTGTCCAGGCAAGAGGAGCCTTGAGTCCTGTCAGCCATGCCTGCGTGTACTTAACCAGCGACCTGTAGAGGTCCCTAGTACGTACACAAGTTGGGAGGGGAAGGAATTGTCATGATGTATTTTACCTTCTCACTGTATTTGCTGTAATACTATGTCAGGATGTGATGTCACTTTCCTTTGGTTGTACTTACTGAACACTTTGAAATGTCTTGGGATGTAAGTAACCATACCTTCCCCCCATCTCCTGTGTCTCTGGGCCCATAATGCAATTATCTCTTGTCCACACAGCCAGGGGAACTTCTCATTGTTTCGTAAGCAGTGGATAACGCCAACTACACAAACCTGTAGACATCTCGGAGCCAACCTTCTAGAATCTTCTAGTGGGCCCAACCATTGCATAGACCCCTACCCTTGAGGGGCGGGCCCACGAGCTCAAACAATTCACTCCTGTTTCTAAATGCAGTTGGGAGTTGAGTTTTTGAAGAGGAAGGGAGCGAGATCTGAATCTGCGGACAGACCTCGCCGTCCAGTGGATTGTGTGGGATTTCTGGGACTCTGAAAAGGACTATTACGCTGTGATCTGGCACTTTGGATTATCGGGAGGTGCCCCCGAATCTGTTTTATTTGGACTTGTCGTGTGCTGTTCCTGTATTCCTGTTAGTAAACCTGTTGGATCATCCTCGGCCTGTTGTCTCTCTTTGCTCTGATGTACACCCCGTCACAAACCCTCCCGCAGCGGTGGCTAATAACTGGCCGCATACGACAAGTGGTGTCACAAATACAAACATTCTTCCCTGTAAATGCACCCCATCTCCCCATATGTATTGCCTCAGATGGGGTCACGGAACCGGGTCTGGCTGCTGTGACATCCCTTTCCCTACACCAGCGGTTGACGAGTAGCCCCCAAGACCCCATGGGCGCATCAACTTCGCGTCACGAACTGGATTTCGTGCCCACAACCACAGGTACTGTGCTCCTTTAGGACTGTGTATTACAAGACTGTATGTTACAAGATTAGAAAAAAACACCAAGAAAGCCAGCTTACCAAACACAGTCCAGTGTATGCTGCTATTTCATGAGGAGGCTCTGCGTGAGATTGAATGGCAGGAGCTCTTGCCAGCAATTCATTAGAAGAGAAAGGATCAATCCAGCAAGCTTAATGGTTGTTGATGAATAAAAAATATTTTCTTTATTTAAAAAATAAAGTACAGATAACTGGCGTTTATTGAAAAACAAGAGGCACCATGTGCAATCAAAAGGGCTGCCCTTCGTGGGCTGGACTGAGAAACAGTGCGAAAAGCCGTGCCCGTCCCCTACAGAGACTGAGGAGAAACGAAACTTACCAACAGAGTCAAGAGTCCAGCTTCCCCAGGAAGTGGATGAAAAAGCAAGGGAGCTGCATGGAACACCTCCATCAGTAAAGGATCCCGTGTGCAGGATGGCAAGCCGTGACCAGCAAGGACCGGCAACGCCATCCGCATAGCAAGTACTAACCCCAGGCGATACACCAAAGACTGAGTCCCGCAACCAGGGGACCCAAACATTAGGTCTAAGCTATGGCATGCCAGGGTATATGGACTGCCTTGAACTGGGAAGCCACAGACCTGATGTAAGATGGAGCAAGGAGTAAGCACTGACATAAAAATGTAAATAGCCCCTCCAGTCTTTTCGAAGATGTCGCTTTCTGCCCCTATTCATTATTAATGATATGGACACCTGGACCACAGGACTATGTGTGGTCAGAACTTTTTATTGTATAAAGTTGGCACCTGTTGTGCTGCATACCAGAATTAATGTGACCATAGGAGCCAAAAACCTGTCATGCATGCTTAAGTAATGACGCATGGTCAGGAACGCTCTGAGCACGCCCAGAGCCTATGTTGGGGGTTTGAGAAAGGTCCCCCATACTGCTGATTTGTTTGCTAAAGATTGCTGCACTTGGTCGGAGCAATGCAAAGTGTAACAGCAAATGTTTTATTGTGATTATGGTATTTCATGGTATTGAAGGTTTTACATGTCCTGATGTATAGAGTGTAAGAGTTTGTAGCGTTCAAGAAACTATGCCTCCCATAAAGGGAAGAATGTTAATGTTTTACAGCATAACCAAATTTTGCAGTTGTTCCTCTGTATTGTTTTCGTTTCAGCCCACGGATGTGCTGGGATTTGCTGTGGGAGAGTGTGGCACCCCTGAGGCTTCAGTCGCTACAGGGTACTGCATCTCGGCTGAGGTGTAGTATTCATCCAGGGTAAAGAGGAGGTCACAGCTCTTTGCACACACTCACAGCTAGCTAGTGAGTGGTTGGAGCCAGCAGCAGCACAGAGAGAAGGAAGTGAGAGTCAGCTAATTTCAGACAGGCAGACAGAGGGGACAGGCAGAAGTAGAGCTGCATGAGACTGGTCCTGGGGACGGGAGGCTGGAGGAATTTGCCCCAGCACCAGGAGTGGGAGTCAGAAAAACATTGGAAGGCGGTCGCTGAGGGGAGAGCTGCACTATAGCTCCCTCAAAACTGAGCACACAAAGCAGGGTGCGGAGCCCTAGGCTGTGTGGGTAGTGCAACTCCCACCTGCAGAATCCACCGGCTGGAGGATTTCAATTCTTCTGGCCCACACAAAGTGCCCGGGGCACAGCAGCATACTAGAGCTGGGAGCCTTGACAAAAGAGCGGCACCAGTAAGGGGCTTGCGCTGCCTGCTATACTGGACAGGGCAAAAGCCCATACAAGGACCAGAGTCCCAGTGTAGCTTCAAGCCGCAGGGACTCACACATCACAGTGCAAGCAGGAAGGATGCACAGAAAGAAACACTGGTTCTGACCTTCGAACTATCTGGGATCGGCTGCAGCCCATGACAGTGGAGTCCGGCACTCCAGAGGCGGTGATGCTTCAGTGAGTAACAAACTTTGATTGCAACCCCTGTGTCATCCAATCCTTCCTGCACCCTGACTGCACAGCAGCAAGAGACTACTACTGCTCCCAACCTCCCTGGGGCCTAGCTCTACCAGTGGAGAGCTGTCACAACCAAGCTGCGTCACCATCTGCCCCAGGTGAAACCTCCCACAGCGGCATCTAATAACTGGTCACATACCACAGGTGGCGTCACGAATACAAACTCTCTCCTCTGTAAATACACCCCATCTCCCCAACTTTATTGACATCGCCGGGGTCACAGAACCAGGCCTGGCCGCTGTGACATCTCTCTCCCTACACCGGCCTGGTGGTGAGTAGCCCCCAAGACCCCATGGGCGCATTAAAAATAAGATGGAAAAGTTGCAGATTTTTCTTATTGGTAACATTTTCTGATGTGTGCAATTAGGCAGCTGTTGGGTGGGATATTAAAAAAATCTCACAAGATGTGGAATTTTCTGCACTCAAATCGACCTTTTACAAATTTTAGCACGTCAATTTCTGATGTAGGTTTTTATTATAGATTTAATCCCTTTCAATGTGATGTGTGAATCCACAGCAAATTCCACCACAAAACACCACATCTTACACATGCTGTATGCTAATATGTCTGCTGTGTATTACAGATGCTTGTCCTACTTGGCCTGGAATACATGAGCTGCGGGGACTTTGACAAATTCTTGCTGTCGAAGGGGCAGCTTGACATCCCCAGCGCAAGGTAACAATTTAAGCTATATATAGGTTACAGATTAACCTGTTAAATAAACTAGATGGGAAAGGAGTTTTATTCATCAGAGGTAATTACTTTAATGATTATTTACCATTGTTGATGGTGGCCTGATTGTTTGGCAGTACATCCAACTCATGTAAATAGTGGATGTGCTGCCACCAAAAGTATAAAAGGTATGAACCAAAATAAGTGTAATGCACATTTCATCAAGTTTTTCATTATGAACAGAACACACAAAGTAATAGTAGCTGCCGAGTAGCATGCTTTTTTTTATTTTAGTTTTGCCTCTCCGTTGCAGAAATATTAGATGTCAATATGTTTGGTATCTAATGAGTTAATTTTCTTTAAGTCCATCTGAGCGTTATCAGCGTTTTCACTGGTGGGTGTGTACTTCTTCTCCCTCTTTACAACAGCAACACTCAGGCAGAAAGATGAACACGCCTCCATTATAGCTTAGACATATTTCTCAATATAATACACCATTGATCTCCTGGTCTAACCTCCTGCATGATTAGGAAGTGCTGTGTAGAGCACAGATAACTAACATCTTTCAGATAAAGTCCTGGTAGTTATTGTCACCACTTCTGTACTGCTCCTTCGACCACAACATGGGGTGGTCAAAGGTGTCAGTATTCACAATAATGTCTGTTGTGCAGAAGTGACAGTGCTATGAGAGGAAGAGAGCAGATAGAAGGATTTGTATTCTGACACAGTTAAACTCAGCTCTGCTGACATTCCCTCCACACTTACTGCCTGGACCTTACCTGAAAGGTTCTCTTTTATAGTATAATAGCCCCAGGATCTGAATGTCAGTAAGAAGCTGAATATCAGGAGACCAGGACATCCGACTAGAGCATGGGTCCCCAATTCCAGTCCTCAAGGGCCGCTAACAGTGCAGGTTTTCAGGATTTCCTTAGTATTGCACAGGTGATAATTTAATCACCTGCACAGTTGATGATTCCAACACCCATGCAATGCTAAGGAAATCCTGAAAACATGCACTGTTGGCGGCCCTCCAGGACTGGAGTTGGGGAACCCTGGACTAGAGGTTCACATAAGGTGTTTATCCCCTTGAATAGATAAAATAATTATATGTTTGTGAAATGAATAAGGAAGCTCCGCAGATGCCATAGGACAATTATGAAATTGTCCAATCCATTGATGCTAATATAAACTAATGACAGAATATAATAAGGTGTTTTGTGTGCTCCTTGGGTCATCATAGTAATTATTATTTTCTTTGCTCAGATTCTATGCCGCCGAGCTCGTGTGTGGCATCCAGTATCTCCACTCCAAGGGCATCATCCACAGAGACCTCAAGCCCGAGAACATCCTGGTGCCTAAAACGATCCAGATGTGTAAAGATCACAGATTTCGGTCTCTCCCTTGACAACATGTTTGGAGACCGAACAGCCACCGACTATGCTGGGACTGAAGGCTACATTGCTCCTGAGGTAAGAGGAATAGATTTTACCTACTGTTTACTGATGTGATTACGTTATTAATTTTGGGAAGACATTAGAAATAAAAATGTGGAAATCCAGAATAGAATATTGCAGGGACATAAAGGATGTAATTATGTTTTAGCCACTTAATAATTGTTGTCTGTATTATGACAGATGCTGGCCAAGGAGGAGTATAATGCCGGAGTGGACTGGTATTCATTTGGAGTCATCTTGAATAAAATGATTACCGGTGAGTGTAAATACGATTCAACACTCTTTTATGAGACCAACTCCGGCGCAAAGGACATCATAAAACAACTCCTCCTGAGAGATCCCGCCAAGCGCTTAGGAGTCAATGGAGACATCAGGAAGCACCCGTTCTTCCAGCGTATTGACTGGGTCTCTGTGGAAGCCCTTAGGATGCCCCCACCACATGTCCCTAAAGTAAGTAAATGTATGGAAATTGTAACAAAGTATTATGTATATAAGAATATGCCACTCAGTCTCTAGTAAATGCAGGACGTTGTAAACCTTTACCCCTTCAGGACCTGGAAGACTTTTCATTTTTACACTTTTGTTTTCTCTTCCCTTTTCCTTCAAGAGCCAGAAGATTTTATTTGTCCTTCAATATGGCCGTACACATCTTGTTTTTTGAAGGACAAGTTGTACTATAGAATGACACAATTCATTTTATTCTATTTTCTACTACAAAACAAGAAAAAATTTAAGTGGGATAAAATTGAGAAAATCTGCAATTCTACCACTGTTTTTTGAGAAGTGATTTTAGGAAGTTTAATATACAGTAAAAATAATTTAGCAACTTGACTCTTGAGGTTAGCGCGATCACAGAGACACCAAACTTGCATAGCTCTATTTTTAATTGTAGTAGTGAAAAAAAATTCTGATTCTGAAATTTCTAAAAAAAATTACCTCTCCATTTTCAGAGACTTATAATTTTTTTTTTGTTTTCAGTGAATGGAGACGTGGGATGGCTTGCTTTTTCTGCATGCGGAGGTGTAGTTTTCATTGATACAATTTTGGAGCACATAAAACATTCTGATTCTTTTTATTACATTATTAATGGAAATTGCGGTGGCTGAAAATCTGCAAATCTGGAGTTTAGATTTTTTTTTAGTTTCTGGTTTTCAATATATATTATACACAAATGTATATTTTGAAAGACCTGACACTTATGAACTCAGTGATGCCAATGATGGGAACTTTCTAATTATTATTATTATTTTGTTTTGTTTTAGTAGTTTATTTTAACACTGGGAACAGGAGGCAATTGACACATTTATATTATTTTATTTTTATCATTTTTAAAACATTGATTTTTTTTTTGCCCTATTTTTTCATTCTCCATGAGGACTTTAACCTGCAATCATTTCTTCACTTATAATGCAGTATTGCAGTATATAGTATAAAAAGATGTCTTTATTGAACGCAACATACAGTTGCGTCTCAGAGGAGTACCAAGATGGCAACTACCATCCGCTGCCTTTGATCATGTCTTGGGTGGCTGGTGGGCACCGTCAATCGCGCTGTTTAAATCTCAAAGTGAGTGGATGACAGTGACATTTAAATAGTTAAACTGCGGTGATTGGAGGTATTGCCGATATTGCTGTTACGGGCAGATGCTGTCTATAATTACAGCAGTCATTTCCTGCATATGGATCATACCTGTGCCTGCTCCATACACGTGCCCAGTACACGCGCACCCCATACACAAAGGGGTTGTTGTTAAACACAAGGACATTTTAGCTCTCAGTCACTGATCCTTTTTAATGTGAAAACTTTTGATATTCCTATTTTTTAATTAGTTTGTATCAGTATGGTAATAGTCATTATGATAAACCTCTCTAACTTTTCTTTGCAGCCAACTAAGCCTCTTCATCAACCCAGAAAATTCCATCTGAAAACCATGGAGGCAGCAGAGGCCAGAAAGTGCCAATTGTCATCTAAAGACACGGCCGAATTCAGAGGGTTTTCATTTGCCAACTTGAAGACCTTAGCTGACACTCCCTCTAAAGTCATCTGAGCCGGCTGCCCTCCTGAGCCCCTGGGAGAAGATGAGGGCAGAAGAATGGACACAGGTATAGTCTATTGACAGCAACATATTACCATATGATGTAGTCTTTTATGTTTCCTAAAACAATGAAATATCTAATTTTTATGAAATTAGGTCTCAGATTTCCTAATGGAAGAGGAATGGTTATACTTGAGGTCTGTTGATGAACATCATCATCTTTAGTGTTGCTGCAAATGTGCAACTTTAATAAATAGTCAATGTGCTTGTGAAATCTCTAGGGCCGGTTTCATGCATTTTTTTTTTCATAAGTAAAAAATGGTCCTTGTATTTTTCAGTGCACTAGATCCATGTTTGGTCCATGTGAAATAAATCATTCTCTTATCTTCTGACGTGTAAAAAACGCATATGTCCTTCCATGTTTCGTGATTCATGGCACACATGGGTTGTCCATTTGCAGTCCGTGATACGTGCTCTGTTATTTGTGATTGCACATGGACATATGCTCACCTGTCTCCGCTCCTGCTGTATGTGGTGCTGACCTCTTCAGCTCTGCTGTGTTTTCGTCCCCGCTGCAGCTACTTCTGGGTTGACTGTTCCTGCATACATGAATATGCATGAGAATAAGCAGCCGGCTCTAAAGCAGACAATAGGATAAAGAGTTGCACACAAGTCATAATATATATGTGAATGATGAAAAGCAAAACTGCTATGGGAATACTAGACTGAAAAATACAATGAACTATCTGAAAAAGTGAAAAAATATGAAAAATGGAATATGCATAACTGCTATGAATAATAGGAATATAAGAGATGTTTAGCCATTGTATTGATCAATGCAAAAGAGCCCCAAACCAACGCCAAGGTAATCTCTATTTTTGGGGTCCCTAGCCTATATGTAACCTCACCTGCAGTTAAAAAACTTGCTCTGTATGGGAAGCAAAAGACCAAGCTATATATGTGAAGTGAAACAAATGGCTGTGGGTGGTGCAGGGTTCTCAGACAAAAAGTGCATACTAACTAAAGAATGTATGTCTGGAACACCAATGGTGTGAACATGGTGCAAGACTCATGTTTTCTTGCACCATGTTCACACCATTGCGACAGGGAACTGGGGAAAGAGCAGCCACCAGGGGAAGTTAGGAGCCAACACAACAGTTAGAGAATTCTCCAGAAGGAGAGGAAAGGAGCAGATGGTTTTACCAGTGGCTCTGGTGGGATGCAGGAATCAATACGGTCGCTGATGGGAGAGCTTAATTGCTCCCTTGAGACCAGCGCAGAACAGGGTGCAGAATCCTAGGGTGGAATGTACTTCAAGTTGGATCATCAGAATCTGCAGGAAAGGGGCATTGCACGTCCCCACCTGTGGGGAGCAATACTATCTTTGCTGCTACAAACCATCCACCCCGGAGGACAGCGACAGCATCCGTGGCTATTCCCTGGCCGCGTACCACAGGGGGCGTCACGACAATCATTATCCTCACCCTCCTACACCACCACTACCCTCATCCTCTCCATCCCATCCATTCCACCATCCCCTTCCCCAGACACCTCGGGGTCATGAAACTGGGCAGGCCACACATGACATCCCCTGACCCTTCACTGGCTCGGTGATGAGTAACCCCTCTGCTCCCGTTGGATGACCATATACAAGAAGGGACCAGGATGGAGACATATATACCAGGATAGGAACCAGGGGAGGAACATATATACCAGGAGGTGGACAGTATATACCAGGATGGGGGACAGTATATACCAGGATGGGGGACAGTATATACCAGGATGGGGGACATGTATACCAGGATGGAGGACACGAATACCAGGATGGGGAACATATATACCAGTATTGGGGGATATATTTTCCAGGAAGGAGCCAAGGATGGGAAACATTAGTTCAGGATGGGGGGACATTACTACATAATGGGAGGGAGTGCAACTCGTATGTCTTTATAAGATTTGGAACACCTAATGCATACATACATATACTTACATCTGAACAACATGCTGGGATGGGGGGACCTAGGTCAAAATTTTGTATTGGGGCGCATCAAACTCTAGTTACGCCACTGTGTACTATTACTTTTTACTGTATTTTTCTGATTATAAAACGCACCGGATTATGAGAAGCATCCCAAATTTAAAGGGAAAAAAAGGGGTTCAACTTAAAATCCAGTGGTGTCTTACCAGGAGGAGCCAGCAGCAGTCACAGGAGGCAGGGTCGGTGGTGGAGTAGGGCCATGCTGCGGGCGGTGCGGTGGGTGTCCCAGATGCTTGCTGCAGGCGCAGTAAGGCAAGCAACTTCAAGAAACTGTCAGCGGTGAGGGCTTCAATCAAATGGCACCCGGAGTCGGCGTGTCCACAGATGGAGCTCTTGGCTCAAGATTTTATCTGCATATGCGCCAGCCCCTGGCACCGTTTTCCTTAAGTCCGCTGCTGGGAGATCAATGGCCCGGAGGTGGTGCGTGCGCAAATGAGATCTTGGGCCGAGAGCTCCGTCTGCACAGGCGCTGACTCCGGGTGCCATTATTTGAAGTCTGCACCACCGATATTTTCAGGATGGTGCCCGCAGCCTGCAACTTCAGCACAGCGCCCGTGGCCTGCAGCACCAGCACAGTGCCCGCAGTGCGCAGCCCCAGCACAGCACAGCATCCGGAGCATTACTCCTGCGATCCCTCACCACCATCCCCGTTAAGCAACATTCAGATTTTAAGACGCACCCCTCTTTTTCCCTCTCAAAATTTTTGTGAGGAAAAGTGCATCTTATAATCCAAAAAATACGGAACTTACATACAGCAGGGGATATATTTTGTTTCTACCTGATGTTTTGCATGTTAAATGATCACATTGTGAACATGCTTCTATATGTTGCCTGTGTATACAACATAAGCTCTGGCTCATTTTTTTTTGTTTTGTTGTTTCTTGTACTTTGTACAAACAGAAGTATGGCTCCCATTTTGAGCTATTTATTTCATTTTCATTGCTTCCTATGGTGAGAGGTCTGAACAGTCAGGTGCCAATCCTGCTCTGCCCCCATCAACATTGAGGTCGTCTGACACAAGGTGAGATTTTAATACTGGTGGGATGAGTTTTACACTTTTAAAATAAAACAAAAAAACAAAAAACAGTATTTACTAAGTATCCCATGTTATTTATATATATTATTACTATTTACTTACTGCATGGTATTTTCTCATTTTGTTTCTATCTAAAGTTTTGTCTGTTAAATGGCCACAGTGTGAATATGCTCCTATATGTTGCATGTATACCGTCTTATTCTCAAGCTCATTTTTTTAGGATATGCTGACGCTTCTATTGGGAGCCTGAAAAATATGTGCCGCAACTTCCAGCAGGAATGCAGGGCCTCAGAACTCAGAGCTTAATCCTGTCATGGTGCCTCTGATGGCTTCGGCAATCCACAGGCTGGTAGGCAAATGTAAAAGGGAATACGGTAGTAGGGGATTACAGGGGCTGATTCCGTAGTCCAGCTATGCATACCTCTCAACCTGGATTCTGCAGAACTGTCCTGATTTCAAGGCTCTCTTCCACATGTTGTCCTGGCTCCTCCCCTCAGTGCAGTGAATAAATTATCATCTGATCTGGATTTCCCAGACAGCCAAGACTTGAACTCTACCATTGAGCTACTGCCTCTAATGGAAGACATGGGAAGATTTGGTAATCGTGACCTCTGTATTGCAGTAGAGAAATCAGAAGCAGATTATTCAGCTACATAATAGATAGATAATACATAGCTAGCTAATAGATAGATAGATAATAGAGAGAGGCATAGATAATAGATAGATAGATGATAGATAGATAATAGATATCTAGAGAGAGGGATAGATAGACAGATAGATAGATAGACAGATAGATAGAAAACAGATAAATAGATACTAGATAGAGGGATAGATAGATAGTATTTAGAAATAGATAACAGATAGATAATAGATAACAGATAGATAGATAGATAGACAGATGGATATTTAATAGGTAGATAAATAATAAATTGGTAGATAATAGATTATAGATAGATAGGTAAATTGATAATAGATATATAGATATAATAGATAGATAATAGATATATAGATATAATAGATAGATAGATAATAGATAGCTAATAGTTAATAGATAAATCAATAATAGATAGATAATAGATAGATGATAGAAAGATACTAGATAATAGATAGATACATAGATAGTTAGATAGATAGACAGATAGATAGATAGATAGATAGATCATAGATAATAGATAGATGGATAATAGATAGATACTAGATAGATAATACAGTAGATCATAGATTATAGATAGATAACAGATAGATTGATAATAGATAGATAATAGATAGATCATAGACAATAGATAGAAAGATAGATAGATAATAGATAGATAGATGGATAGAGAGAGAGAGACAGACAGACAGATAGATACTGCATCTCTGTGTAGGTGAAGGTAAGAATCAGATTAATTTGTTCCCATAAAACTACTATAAAGAATTGAGAAAAAAATACAAAAAGATATCTTTCTTTTAATCCCCTTGGATTCAAACCAGTAACGTTCACACATATGTCCAGCAGCCCTTACCTGTTGAGCCACTAGGAATGATGATGTCAGAGGGAGGATTTTATATAGATGAACCTACAATGCTGCCTCTCACACAGGACACAGAGCTCCATTGTACATAGCAGCATCTCGGTGTCATGTATTCCAGAATGAGAGGAAAAGAGATTTTTTTTCTTCTAATAAAATTACTAAAAATAATAATAAAAAATTGAAACAATGTAATTTTGATTGCGCTTGTTTTTATAAAATAATAAACATCACAAATCATCAAATAACATGGACATATTTGGTGTGCCTGTAATCGTAACGACCCAAACAACACAGCGATCAGAATATTTATAGGGATTGGTAAATGGAGTAAAAAAAAAGTTTGATTAGTTTTCTTTATCAAGCCCATAAAAAATGTAATAAAAATGTATCGCTGAAGCCATGTTAATACGTAGTGTAAATGCTGTGTTTTTTCTGCAGGTGCCTGCAGCACACAACACAATAACATTCTTCTCTGATTATTGCGTGTTGGCGGTATTTTTTATGCATTGTCCCCTTATTTGATACATGTTTGTTGCAGATGTGAATCCTGAAGCTTATAAAGTAGAAAAAAACACCAAACCCGCACAGTTCAGCGGCGTCTTTAGACTCTCAGAGACGGATATTTCATGACATCGCATTCACTTTGCTTGGACGTTTAGTCCATGTTCACACGTACTATAAATGCTAAGTTTTTCTGCTGCTTTTTTTGCACATATATTCTGCTGTGTGTAAATGTCCAAGCAAAATGGATGTGATTCCATGAATAAACATCGCTGAACTCTGCAGTTTTGGTGCTTTTTTTCCTCTACAGGTTTCTATGTGGAACTTAGAAACTGCAGATACTTTTATACGTGGCGAATACAAGCTTTTCTGTACTATAAAAACACTAAAAACGCAGATTCACATCTGAACCAAAAACGCATTAAATAAGGAGGAAAAGGCATACAAATGCAGCAAAAATTGAATAATCAGAGAAAATTGTTATTGTGTAATTTGGTGCAGACAGCTGCAGAAACAAAAAAACACAGGAATTATGCAACGTGTGACCACGGGCCTTATAGGCACAAATAAGCAACATGTGTGAAGTGATGGTTATATAAATGTAAGAATTTTCTGGTTGCTATGATTATGAATGAACAGTCCGGGGCATCTGCTAAATGACCCTTACTGCCAAATGGGTGTGGATAGGGGTGTGGCTAGGGGGCGTGGTCAAAATTTGCTGCCCTCTTTCTGTTCTTCAAAAGTTGGGAGGTATGAGGTATAAGTACAGAGGCTAAGCTCCCTAGTCTGGCTTGATTTTCATGTGGTTCCTGGCATGCAAAGACACTCAGATCATATGGCATGAAGTAGAAGCCATGGTGAATGCAATTTCACAAGATATGCAGAAACTGTAGGTTTCATGAACAAAGAGAGGGAACTTGTACTCCACATAAACTGCAGTGATGACAATGCACACTGTAAGCCGGTCCATATAACAGTCTACTGTGATTTAGAATAATAATAATATTTATATAGAACTGTTAATTTCACAGCACTTTACATACATTGGCAGCACTGTTCCCATTGGGGATCACAATGTAAATTCCCTATCAGTAGGTTTTTGGAGTGTAGAAGGAAACCGACGCAAACACGGGGAGAACATTCAAACTCCTTGCAGATAGTGTCCTTGGTGGGAATTGAACCCAGGACCCCAGCGCTGCAAGACTGCCGTGCTAACCACTGAGCCACCGTGCCACCCGTATATAATAAATGGCAGCCTGGATTTTCCTTTTCCACAGAGAATTTCCTTCTCCCTATGTGGCGCCCTGGACAAGCCAGGGGCCACAGAGAACAACACCCACACACCCCACACTCCCGGCAGGCACACCAAAGCCAGAACACAAAACCCTTGTTGCCTTCCTCCAGGGGCTGATGATCACACCAGGGGGTGGGCCAGGCGGTTGGTCCCGCCCACCGAGGAGTTCACAGTCCTGGAGGCGGGAAAACCAGGCAGATTAGTTTTGGAGAGGAGTGAGGACAGTTGGGAAGTGAAAGTGAGCAGAAGGTAGTAGTCGAGCAGCCTGAAGTTGGTCCGGGTGTGTGGCCTGGACAGATCAGCAAGGTTGGCAGACGGTGGTGGCCGTCTGCAGGAGTGGCTGATTGGAGTCTACCGTAAGGACCGTGGACGGGCGGTGGCCCGGTGGTACCGGACCGGTACACAAAGAGGAGCCAGCACCATCTGGCAGGGGCTTTTCGGACCCCGGCAAGGCTAGGAGTCGCCGTGAATTTGCCAAATCCGTTAAGGGGACCTCCTGGGTTTCCAAACAGTCAAGTCCCGACAGAAGGCAACCGTCCAACCGAGTGAGAGAGACACCGCCACCGCCAAGGCAACCATTTCTCAGGGCCAGCGCCTGCGGGCAAAAGGGGCTCCTCCGGCCCATATCCAAGCCGGGGAGCGGGTTACCGGTGGGAACCCATTGGAACCGTACAGACAACTTAGGTGCAGGGAAAGGCAGTCACCACCAACCTGCCGGGAGCAACAACACCGCAGCTGTCTGTGGGACCCGTCCATCCAGCCGTGTGTTTTACCGAGACTGTGTCTTCATCATTGGGCTGAGTGAGTACCACCGTGCCATGCGGCACACCGCTGCCCCCGCGACCCTGCACCTCCCCAGGCCCCGTAACCTGCCTGCCATCCATCCCTACCCCATCACCGGGCCCCGGGACAACCAACCCCCTACCCACGGAGGGGAGAACTAACAACCAAGCTGCTCCCAGTCACCGCTCCCGGGATCCCCGTCTAGAACAGCGGTGGTGTCACCAAAATCACCACAACAGTGGGTGGCGTCACGGACAATATCCATAATCAAAACCCCCACAACCAAATCCCCTTTTCACTCACGGGCGAGGAGCGCCGCTCGAGTCCCCGGGATCCGGCCCACCGCTCGAGCCACCACCGAGCAGCAGCAGCCGGACCCGAGCAGTGGGAGAGCGCAGTGTCCCCTCCTCCGCCCGCGACACCTACCAGACACAGTCACTTGAAGATATAAGTGACTGGAAGTAGGCCCACTGATTTCAGCGTTCATACACCTCTCCCACCAAACTCAGTCCTCACCTCCAGAGTCCTCAGCCACAGACACTTTTCTCATTTTCCTGTCAGAAAAAGGCCCGGAAATTGCCTCACTGCTGCTTCATTTTCATTATCATATATGGCAAAGGTAGTTTTGAGAACGGCCAGCAGAGGTCAGTGTAGATGCTACAACTCTCAGAGCAAGGCTTCAGAAGGCACAGATAATGTCCAATATTATAGAAAAACACATGGTCCATAAGAGGACATTCTAGTAGTGTCTACTCTGGGTCACTACATATGCATGTAAAAACGTATGTAAAAAAATGTAATTGGATTTCTAAGAGCAAAATCAAAGCTTTTCTGTACTATGAAAAAACATTAAGAATGCTACTTCAAATCTGCACTACAAATGCATCAAATAAAGTGAAAAATGCATTTTAAAAAAAATCCACAAAAATGGAATAACCAGAGAAGACTGTTACTGCGTAGTTTGGTGCAGACACATGCAGAAAACAAAATGCTGCATTTACACCATATGTGAACAGGGCCTTACAATTGCAAGGACACAAGATGTCATATAGAGGAGTTTACATAAAAATGAAAAATGCTGAACCTTTGATTGAATGAACAAAAAAATAAATCCGTAGGTCCCGGCCATTGCAGATATAGCAGGACAGTCCTGGATTGGAGTGTGCGCTAATAAGGATAAGGAACAAAAAAATTTAAACTCTACTGAAGATCAAAACATACCAATGAAATTAGAACAAAAAAACGCCCTAAAAATGTCACCTTCACTAAATCGCTAATCTATATTATATAAGCCTAAATGTGATAAATGCGATAAATTCATCAGTTAATGCATTTAGAATTTTTTTAAGACAAAAAATGGAATTTAGTAGCATCATTAAAATCTCTGAATGTTAATTTTGGATATTATATAGTGTGTATCATATAGAATAATAAATATTGCAGCTATGGAAGTTGTGAATTGTCACAACCAAACGTATCGGGAAAGGTGAGGATCAAAACACGTAATGGCATTATTCAAAGCCTGGGGACATGGTTGTGAAAATTCAAGAAAGAAACCATTGTTTCTATCATCTTGTTACTGTCATAGTGCCCTAGTGGCCCAGATATGAATTTCAGCTTCTATATACCGTACTTGTTTTGTAATAGAAAGCATTTCCAGCAAATTGTTTAGTTGGATTTTTGTCCTCTACTATTATTTATTTTATTTTTTGTTACAGCTTTACATGCCCAAACAAAGTGAACAGTTTATCTATTGTTTTATGTTGTTTTGTGTTACAATTGCACACTTTTAAACAAAAGAGACGCGTTTTGTGCAGAGGCTTATATACTACAAATTATAGGACAACACATTATGTAGGGCAAGGTGCTGAAGATCAGTATAGAAGGGCCAAAAAGATAAAGTAGAGCAGTCAGTTAAAGGGGTTATCCGGCTTCTTTGACTTTTTTTTTTATTTCCCTATTGGGCTACATTGGGGCAGGTAAGTAGATAGAGACCACTTACCTGCCCTGCTGTCAGCAGCTCTCCCCCAGCTCAGAGCGGTCATGTGACCGCTCCTGCCGCGATTTTGCTGCTTCCGGTCATTTCATGTCAACATGGGCAGGGCCATGTTGACATGCAAATGTGGAACAGCATGTCACCTCCCTGCTGGGCTGTACAGTGCGTGGAGTCACCGCCCCCTTCCCTGCACCCTCCCACACATTCCCTCGCACCTCTTTTACTCCCAAGTAACCTCTCCCTGCACTGCTGTGGGGTCCGTGACCTGGGGAGGGGCCTGGAGGCGGCTGCCGTGGTGTCAGCGCCAGCACCGGGCCCCCTGCTCAGGATCACACATTCAAATGTACCGGCATCACAGATCACAGATGCCGGTACATTTGAAAGTGCTGATGAGAAGCAGCGCAGCGCTGCCCTCCCACTGTCTGTGCTCTCTTCAGCACAGCGGTGCTACTGTGTGATCCCGATGGTGTGACCTGCGGTGCCCTTATGAGGTCATTCCAGTTCAGTTCTGTGGTTCTCACACAGCACAGCGTGAGAGGCAGCAGTGGCTAGTTTCCCACATATGGGGAATGTTCTGTTCGTCTTAGGCTGGAACAGTGAGTCTTGGAATGTTTTTGGACCTCCATGTGGATTACAGTGGACCGGATTAGGATCTTGATGAGCAATAAATTGGTGAATCAGGGTGTCTCTTGTCTTTTTTCTTTAATAAGTTTCTCTTTTTATATCTTTCAGGTTCACTTTAGAGGAATTTTGTTGGACCTTCTTGTAGATTAAGGCAGAGCTTAAAGAATTTTTAATTTCTTATAGTAAGTTGGTGAACGAGGGCTGTCTGCTTTACCTTAGCTGGCTACCGAACATAGGGGGAACCCCATATCATTTTTTTAATTTAATCATTTTTGTGGCTGAATGCAAGGCTAAACACCTTTTAGTGCCACAGGAAAAGCAGTAAAGGGTGTCAGCTTCTAAGCTGTATGTATGTAGGAAGGTTAGATATTATATAGGTGTTTGCTATCTATCTATCTATCGATCTATCTATTATCTATTTATCAATTTATCTAGCTAGCTAGCTATCTGTCTATCTATCTGTTTCTCTCTGTCTATGTATCTAGCATTTAGCTATCATTTTTCTAGCTTTGCCCATCTTTTACACCTAAAAAAAATAATTTAAGTATCATGCGTTTTTTTCCTGTACTGTTCACATGGATGTCACACGGATGTTACATGAAAGTGACACACGGCCAAAACACGAATGACACACGGTAGACATACGGATTACACACATGGACACACAGATGGCCATATGGATGTCCAAAACAGAACGTGCAACATGTGTGAAGGAAGCCTTACCCTTGACTTACTTCTGGTAGTAGCAAGCCAGTGTCAGTTCTACCTTTGCTTTTTTTTCTCCTTGCACTATGATGCTTTTAATAATGATGTAACCTATTCCATTGTAGCTTTGGCAGTATGTTTATGGTTGTTGTCCTGCGGAAAGGTGAGACTACACCCCAGTCTCAAGTCTTTTGCAGCCTTTAAAAAGTTTCCTCCAGTATTGCCCTGTATTTAGCTCCATACATATTCCCATTAACTCTAACCCCTGTCTTTGTTGAAGAAAAGGATCCCCACAGCATGACGCTACCACCACTATATTCGACTGTAGGGATGGTGTTTTCAGGGTGACGTGCAGTGATAGTTTTCTGACAGATAGAGCATTTTGCATTTAGCCCAAACAGTTCTACTTTGGTCTCATCTGAGCAGAGCACCCTCTTCCACATTCTAGTTGTGTCCCCTACATGACTTTTTGCAATCTACAAATGGGACTTCTTATGGGTTGCTTTCAAAAAAAGCTTTTTTTCTAGCTACACTTTCATAAAGACCAGATTTGTTGAGCTGTGGATCTCGGCAGCTCTTCCAGAGTGACCATAGGCCTCTTGGCTGCATCTCTTAGTGCTCTCCTTGCTATGTCCAACTCTTGGTAGGTTTGCAGTTGCTATATATATATATATATATATATATATATATATATATGTATATATATATATATATATATATATATATATATATATATATATATATATATATTTGGATAATGGATTGAACAGCACTCATTTAGATGTTCAGAGCTTAAGCTTTTTTATTTTTTTATAGCCTAAACCTGCTTTTCTCTTCTCCACAACTTAATCTCTGACCTGTCTGATGTGTTCCTTGGTTTTCAAGAAGTTATTTGATCCCTAATGTTCTTAAACAAACCTCTGACGCCTTCACAGAACAGCTGTAGTTATACTGAGAATAAATTGCACATAGGTGGCCTCAATTTACTAATTAGGTGGCTTCTGGAGGCAATTGGTTCCTTACGATTTTATTTAGGGGTATCAAACTACAGGGGGCTGAATAAAAATGCATGTCACAGTTTTCAGAATTATATTTTTAAAATATTTAGAAAATCATGTATTATTTCCTTTATATTTCACAAATACTTGCTACTTAGTGTTGGTGTTTTACATAAAACACTTTTATGTGTGTCAGTTTGACATGAAAAAATGTAAAAAAGTTCATGGGGTATGAATTATTTTTCAAAGCACTGTATATCAGCTTTGCTCGAGCCCACAAAGAGGTTTAATGCTGCTCCATAAAAAACTCTACTATAAAGAGCCAGTGTATAGTAGCCCAGAAGCCTAAGATGATAAAGGGTGCTTCTTTGCACCAGAAACGCATCAGGGCTACTATGTCTTGGATTGGCTTTTAACTTATGTGCAAATAAAGAAGACATTTTTTAACATATTTTTGGATGTGCCAATCCTCTTTTTCCTGTTCTCCAGTCAACATGGCGGACTTTTCCATCACAGCACTCAATGTTCCATGTTCAGCTTTCCTCTGTCTCTTGGTTTGTACCAGTGTATAGTACTGGACAAGTTGAATACAGTCATACACATAACCACAAAAATGGAACAAATCAGTGGCATGAGGAATGTAAGGGATTATTTCAGTTTCCCCCTCCACAGTTCTTTTATAACCAGGGTTATACTTGAGTGTGAATGGAGGGCAACAGGGGCATTTTCCCGGGGAGTGGGTATAAGACAGGCACCAGCAAACCACTTTGTCTGGGCCAGTGTATTTAGATTCATGGTAAGGGCAGAAAATTGACCGTTTGGTACCCCTCTAACTAAAAATTGAGTTTTCCCAGAGTCAGAAGTCGTGCTAAAATTCTTGACACTCAACAGCGAAAGGGAAGGAACTAGCCACCTCTCTCCATGGCCACAATGCAACTACGTGGTTATTCATTGGAAGAAATACAGCATAAACTTTGACAACTTGAAGATGCCTTTGTATGTTCTATGATATAAGCTTCCATTTGTATAAATATGTAAATGCATCATCTCTATATAAACAACTTGAAATAAAATGCTTTCTAGTTTGCTATGAAACTTCAGCCAATTGAGCTATAATTTTACGTTTGAAGGTCTCTTGATTTACTTCAAAACAGCAATCCCATTAATGAAGCCAGGATTCTTTGCTTCACAATAACCATTATATTTTAATTAGTTATACTCTGCGTGTGTTTTAAATGACATTTGCTATGAAAGAACGCCTGCTGCACTTGCTCTACAGAACCATTTATTCATTTTTGAAAATTGTTTAAATGGGCAAACGGACATTATTTTGCTTGTTTTTGATTTTTGTAGTTTTTGCACAATTCTTATGTACGGCTTACGACGTTCTGAAAGATTGGTGCTTTTAATGTGAATTAGTGACGGTTCGTGTCATGAAGATCTGAGCTTCACTGATCTAGCAGTCACTTGGCTGGAGATATAGTAAACTACACGATTTAATATCTCGTCAGATGTTAAATTAATGTTGGACTTAATGAAATGTTGATTCTACATCGTCTGCGCTTGTACACTGCAAAGCAATGAAATAAAAATGAAACACCGGACTGCATCAAAGCAAAGTTTGCTACACCGCGCAGATCATATTTTTCCGCTTTTATATGTAGACCTTCTCATATTGCATCTTTGTTATTCTACTCTGGTCTTGACTGCCAGCACTACATAAAATAAATTAATACGCGGTTACTCTAGGAGATTCCCTGCACCTATTAGTTATTCATGAGAGCTCTCCTTGGTGAGCAGCAGATTGTGCTATGTTTTGAATCATGAGTTCTTGCCGAGAATCCATTCCATGACTCCATCAGCTGTATGAATCAAACTCCCACAAAGACCATATTGGCATGAAAAAAAGACCATAAAAAATTCACCATGGGGTTTATGTATCACTGAAATTTTGGCATTAACTTGATGCTAAGTTAAGAATTTTTATTCAGCAGCTTTAACTGCCAACAATACTTGCACATGCCATCCCCCATGTGTGCCAGCTAGTGATTTCATAAACATTATGGGAATGAATTAAGAGATGACACATACATTTTCGGAATATCGTATGGTAAATTGTGAGTTCAAAACAAGACTTTCATAGTATTCTTGTCTCTAGGACCCGCAAACAATTGATTTGGCTAAAAGAAAAGTTCAACTCGCGGAGAATTTCCTCAGGTGAAATATGACAAGGTCAGGTTACCAGTATAATTAATTTGGTCTACTGGTTGCTATAAAGAAAAATTATTGAAATGAGAACTATATGTGTCTACTTCTTATATTTATTGATATTGCAATTATTTCTTCCCAAGGGCAGGTTCTGGAAACCGTGTTTTTTTTGCAAAGCATTACGGTATGTGGCAGAATTGTTGAATATTCTGAAACTGTTCTGTTCTTGGCCCCTCCTCTTTTCCATCTCCATCTTTGGCCTGGGACAGCTCATAGAGTCCCACGGCTTTCTGTATCACCTCTACACTGATGATACACAGATCTACCTCTCTGGACCTGACATCAACTCCCTACTAACTAAAATCCCACAATGTCTGTCTGCTATTTCATCCTTCTCTGCGTGATTCCTAAAGCTCAATATGGACAAACATGAAATCATTCTCTGTTACGAGGGGGACCCGGGGAAGCGTGCCAAGATGGGAAATGGACTGCTTCCGCCGGTCAAGGTCCACTGTGCGGTGTAAGGGACCGCCGCTATGGTGGGTGAAGAGTGAGCGGGTTGCTGCTAGCGATCGTCTGGAATGTCACAGACGATCTATGTACACCGATCTGCCCTAACCCGTGAGGGTTGTATGGCACAGATCTCACGGCTCGGTGTACCTGTTGCACGGGGAAGCACAGAGGTGCCCACGCACGTGTGCCAGTGGAAGTCACGAGAATATGGCACGAGGGTAGCACAGAGGTGCCCACGCACGTGTGCTTTCAATAACCAGGTGAGTCCAATGGAGACTTGAGGAGCTCACCTGGGACAGGAACACGGCCTGTTGACGGGGGTACTGCCGGAGCAGCAAGGCAGGAACACGGCCTGCAAACGAGGTACTGCCGGAGCAGCAAGGGCCAAGCCCACAAGAGACAGTAATGCCTGAGCAGTGGCGTGGCAGCACGCTGCCAGACATCCAAACATAGAAGGACGGTCGCGCGCCGCCATGATGGCAGGGGGAGCTTTTAAGGAGGTGCAGCTCCACCCGAGGGCAGGCGCGAGGCGGAGATGACGGACTTGACCCAATCAGGGTCCACGACGTCCCAGCCTGGCCAGTCAGGATTCACCACGTCACCAGCCTTGTCATCAAGCCGTGTGACGTCAGTGAGCGAATCAGGACCCACCACGCATTGCACATGCTCACCCTCCTGCCTCTGGGAAATAGAGGCGGGATCCTCGGTCTCACAATGTGCAGAGATAACGGGAATCTCACTGCTTCCCTGAGCAGTAAACCTCTGCACATTGCGCAGCCTCGCAGACCTTCGGGGCCGCTGAGCAGGAGAGTCTGCGGCAGGCCAGGAATGGGAGACCGCTTCACTCCTTGTAACAGGAGAACCACTAGGTGTCACCCTTCTGCTGCCTCTCTGAGAAGGTATCTCCTGCACACTGCGCAGTCTGGCAGACCTTCGGCGCTGCTGAGCAGGAGTGCTCGTGGCAGGCAAGGAATGGGAGACTGCCTCAGTCCTTGCCTCAGGAGAGCCACGAGATGTAACAATTCTCTTTCCTCCTTCTCTCTCAACCCCTCCAACAAGCCTATCCATCAAGGTCAATGGCTGCTCACTCTCACCTGTCTCCGCAAGCTTATTGACTTGGAGTAACCCTCGATTCTACTTTATCCTTCAAGCCACACATCCAAGCCCTCTACACCTCCTGCAACTCAAAAATATCTCCCGGATTGTGCATTCCTTAACTAAGAATCAGTAAAAACACTAATGCATGCCCTCATCATCTCCTGCCTCGACTATTGCAACCTCCTGCTCTGCGGCCTCCCTTTCAACACTCTTGTACCTTTATAATCCATCCTAAACTCTGTGGCCCAATTAATCTACCTCTCCCCTTGCTATTCCCTGGTCTCACCACTATGCCAATCCCTTCACTTTCTTCCCATTGCCCAAAGGCTCCAGTTCAAAACACTAACCATGACATACAAAGCCATCCACAACCTGTCTCCTCCTCTCACATCTGTGACCTAGTTTCCTGGTACTTAGCTGCACATAACCTCAGATCCTCACAAGACCACCTTCTCTACGCCTCTCATTTTCCCAGAATTGCATACAAGAATTCTCCTGTGCCTCCCCCATAATCTGGAACACTCTACTTCAGCATATCAGACTCTCACCTAGCATGGAAAGCATCAAAAAGAACCGGAAGACCCACCTCTTCTGACAAGCCTTCAACCTACAATAACCCTATAACAAATAACTAGCTCTGTCCTTGTGTCGCCCTGGGCAAGCCAGGGGACACGGGTCACAACACCACCACACCCCACACTCCAGGTAGGCACATCAATGCTAACCACAAATCCTTGTTGCCTTCCTCCAGGAGTTTGATGATGCACACCAGGGGGTGGGCCAGGCGGTTGGCTCCGCCCACCGAGGAGCTCACAACTCTGGAGGCGGGAAAACCAGGCAGTCCAGTGAGGGACATGAAAGAGTAAACAGCGGAGATAAGCCCAGGCAGGGCTAGTGTGAGGAGCTAAGTAGGGGAGTTAAGAAAGTGAAAGCAGAAAAGTAGAAAAGGAGGAAAGCAAGTGAATTGACAGTAAAGAAAGAAAGCCTGAAGGTCCAGCTTTGTGTAGGGCCAGATCAACAAGGTCAGCGACGGCGGTGACTGTCTGGAGGGGGACCGTTTGGAAGTTCCTGGAAGGACCCCGTTGGCTGTGTGCCCGGAGGTCTGGAGCAGTGTTCCGAAGGACAGTCAGCACCAGGGCAGGGGCCTCTCGGACCCCGGCAAGGCTAGGAGTCGCCAAATTTGCCGAATCCGTCAGTGACGGGGACGCAGATCCCCCAACAACCAAGTCCCGATTGAAGGCAACAGCCCAACCCGTATTGGAGAGACACCGCCACCGCCACGGCACCAGTTTCTCAGGGACAGCGCCTGCGGGCAAAGTGTAGAGCTCCTCCGGCCCAGATTGCAGTCGGGGAGCGGGTAACCGGAGGGAATCCACCGCTACCACAAGTCAAACATAGGTGCAAGGAAGAGGGACATCACCGTCACCTACCGGGAGTGCAGGTGCAGCCGTCTGTGGGACCGTCCTACCAGCCGTTTGGTTTACCGTACAAACTGTGTCCGTGTCTCAGGCTGAGTGAGTACCACAGTGCCGCAAGGCACAGCGCTGCCCCCGCGTCCCTGCGCCCAGCAGGCCCCGCACCTACTTCCCCATCACCGGGCCCCGGGACCAGCAACCCCTACCCACGGAGGGGCAACACAACAACTGGCTGCTCCGCATCACCATCCCCAGGATCCCCATATTGAGCAGCGGTGGTGAAATCACCACAACCGTGGGTGGCGTCACGAACTATAACAATCCCCACACCCAACCACAAAACCCCCCTTTTCACTCACGGGCGAGGAGTGTCGCTCGAGAAACCCCGGGATCCGGCCCACAGCTCGAGCCACCACTGAGCAGCTGCCGGACCCGAGCAGAAGGGGTGAGCGCGGTGTGCTGACACCCTCCTCCCCGCCCGCGACAACTTGGCGTCACGAACAGGATCTTACCGCTCTGCCGTCTGGTGGAGGTGCGCCTTGTTACCGCCGGAGGCATCCGGCAGGAAAATTTCAGAAGCCGCCATCTTTGGCGCGAAAAGTTCCCTCTCGAGCGTCTTCTCGAGCAGTAGAGGCGCGAAGGCCAAAACTCCGCTCCGAGAGAGGAGGGGCGGGAAAGAGCTAAGGGGGACGGAAACAAGATGTCTGCGCCCGACGGAGCCGCTGGAGGAGCGGTGGTCGCAGCCGCAGCGGCACCCGCGGATGGGTATGGGCCTGCCCAGGTCCCGGCCGTACCGGCGGGAGGTGCCGCGGCCCCCGCGCTTGCTCAGGTCATGCCGTTTTCCTTGCCCTATGCGCCCGGAGCTGCCTGGCTACCGCAGTATGACGGGAAACCGGATGCCCTACAGGCCTTCCGGAAAAAGCTTAACCCGTTGCTAGAGCTGTACCCCCTGACTGATAAGCAACGTGCAGCGATAGTGCTAGGCCAGTTAACCGGTGCGGCAGAGCAGGAAGCGGAGACCTGGGCCGAGGGGGACCGGCTCTCTGTAGCCACCATCTTCGAGAAGCTACAGACTGCCTTCGAGACCCGGACTGAAGCTGAGCTGAGGATGCAGTTTTACTAGTGCCGGCAACGAGCTGGGGATAGCATTCGGGACTATGCTCTACGTTTGCAGACCGCCCTCCGCACGCTGAAGCGGGTGAACTCTATTAATGAGGCGGATAGCAACAAGATGTTAGTGGAGCAATTTGCGCAGGGGATGAGGTCCCCTGAGGATCGTAAACAACTCCGACTGTGGGCCCTGGAACACCCTGATGTGGACTTTGCTGTGTTAAAGGAGCGGGCTATCAAAGCACTACAGCCCCCAGCTGCTGAAGTTCTGGAACCCGTCCCGTGGCCCGTCGAGACGGCCCCCGTTGTGGCGGCCTCGGCCAAACCAACCTCCCTAATATCTGCAGCCCCGAGCAGCACAGTAGAAGAGCTGGCAGCCCAGGTCCGTCGCATGGACGGAGACCTTGCCAAAATCCTCGCTGCACTGCAACCTCTGACCAGATCTCAGCCTCCAGCGCAGATACAGCTTGCTGACAGTCCCGAAGATGTTCCCTGGATGCAGCGGAGAAGCGCTAACAACCCGCGGAGCAGACCTCCAATCTGCTACAAGTGCCGTAAGCCGGGCCATTACTACCGACAGTGCCCGTTAAACGAGCAACCCCTGGGGCCCCGGGCCAATCCTCAGGAGTAGAACACCGTGGCCCCCCGGACTGGCGAGACCGATATATCGGGGCCCGCCCTATCATCCCCGTGGCTGTGGACGGCATACCAGTGATGGCTCTCTTGGACACTGGATCACAGGTAACTACCATACCGTACACGTTGTATCAGCGGTATTGGGCCACAGTTGAGCTGGCGCCTTCAGACAATAGTATAAATTTGATTGCCGCTAATGGACTTCCATTGACCCAGGTGGGGTATAAACAAGTGGCTATGACAGTGGGGCAAGCTGAACTGCAACACCAGGGTATGATTGTGATCATGAATGAACCCAGTGATCATAACCCGAAAATAGTGCTGGGAACCAATGTGATGGAACACTGCATGGCTGATGTGTTGAACCTATTGCAACAGCTAGCCGCCACAGCGGCGGGGAGCCGGCAGAGGGATGTGCAGCGTGAGATCCGCGCCCTGATGTACCGCCAGCATGTAAGCTCAACCGGAGGGGAGATTGGTGGAGTGAGAGTGATGGATGTTGCTCCATTGACTGTGCCCCCTAGGAGTGAGATGATGATTTGGTGTAGGGCAGCAGTAGGGCCTCAGGGGCGTGACTACCCTGCGATGATGGAGCCCATGCCTTCCGAGCACTGGCCCACTGTAGTAGCCGCCCGAGGGGTGGTAGATGTGAAGAAAGGGAGAGTGCCCGTGAGAGTGTTGAACTGTGGGGAGGAAGAAGTCAGGCTCCCCCGGTATGTCACCATTGCCAAGCTGCTCACCCTGGACCCTCACACTATCCATGAATCCAGTCCATCCACACTCCCACCTACCACCAGCACTTCCCCACCCCAGGGGGACACAAAGGAGTGGCACCAACAGCTACATGTAGGCACTGATGATACCCCTACACATCACAGGGCAGGGGTACACAGGGTGGTGCAGGAGTACGAACAGGTTTTCAGTAAGCACCCCCTAGACTTTGGGCAGATCAAGGGGGTCCAACACCACATTCCCACGGGTGAACATCCCCCTATCAAAGAGAGGTATAGACCTATTCCCCCTGCACATTACCAGTGTGCCAAGGATATGTTGAGGAATATGAAGGAGGCAGGGGTTATTCGGGACAGCTGTAGTCCCTGGGCCGCTCCGTTGGTACTGGTCAAGAAGAAGGATGGTACCATGCGGATGTGTGTGGACTACCGGAAGATCAACCAGATAACCCATAAAGATGCCTATCCATTACCTCGTATTGAAGAGTCTTTGGCTGCACTAAGAACTGCAAACTACTTCTCGACCCTTGACCTCACCAGCGGATACTGGCAAGTGGCCGTGGCCCCAGAGGACCGGGAGAAGACCGCCTTCACCACCCCGATGGGGCTCTGCGAATTCAATAGCATGCCGTTTGGGCTGTGCAATGCCCCCGGGACCTTCCAACGGTTGATGGAGTGCTGTCTGGGACATTTAAACTTCGAGACCGTCCTGCTGTATTTGGATGATGTGATTGTTTATTCCCAGACGTATGAAGCCCATCTGGAGCACCTGGCCGAGGTGTTCGCGTCCCTTGCCAAGTATGGGATGAAGTTGAAGCCCTCAAAATGCCACCTGCTGAAACCCAGGGTGCAGTATCTAGGGCATGTGGTGAGTGCGGATGGTGTCGCCCCCGACCCTGAGAAGATTACTGCCATCCAGAGCTGGCCGAGACCAACTACAGTGAGGGAGGTAAGGCAGTTTCTGGGTCTGGTGGGGTACTATAGGCGCTTTATAAAAGGGTACACGAAGATGGCTGCCCCCATGCAAGATCTCCTCGTGGGACAGACCAAAGGTGGTAGACCCATTGGAGCCCCACTGTCGTGGGAGGACAAGCATGAGGAGTCCTTTTGCCAGTTGAAGGCGGCCTTGACCGGAGAAGAGGTCCTGGCGTACCCTGACTATGGGCGCCCGTTCATCCTCCACACGGACGCCAGTAACGTGGGGCTAGGAGCGGTCCTATCCCAGATCCAGGATGGAAAGGAGAAGGTGATTGCCTATGCTAGCCGAAAACTCCGGCCGACCGAAAGGAACCCCGAGAATTATAGCTCCTTCAAGCTTGAGCTATTGGCGTTGGTATGGGCTATCACGGAACGGTTCCGCCACTACTTGGCGGCAGCAACCTTCACTGCGTTTACGGACAACAATCCGCTGACTCACCTGAACACGGCCAAGTTGGGCGCGCTGGAGCAGCGGTGGGTAGCCCGGCTAGCCAACTATGATTTCACCATAAAGTACCGAGCTGGTCGTGTCAACATAAATGCTGATGCCCTCTCCCGGATGCCCCATTTGTCAGAAGAGGGGTGCGAGGATGACGACCTCGAGGAGATCGAGCTGCCTGCGTTTCACCAGCCGCCTACTGAGAGGATACAAGTATGCCAGCAGAGGGTAGATCTGGACCCGCGGCCCAGTTAAGAGTGGCAGGACGCCCAGGACCAAGCGCCGGCTGTCCGCCTTGTCAAGACTCTGGTGGAACAAGGCGCTATGGGAATAGACCCTGGCGCTCCAGCCGAAGCCCAACGCTTGTGGAAAGAACGAAAACGGCTCTACCTACACCAAGGGAGGCTGTACCGTGAGCTGATCAACCCAAAGACCCATGAGAAAATATGTCAGTTGATCGTTCCTCAAGCTGAGGTCGCTACTGTCCTGCGGGCATACCATGATGGTGCTGGCCACTTTGGGTGGAAAAAGCTGGAGATGCTGTTGAGGGAGCGGTTCTATTGGAGTGGGATGCGTGAATCGGTGGAAGCCTGGTGCCGAGAGTGTGGTCCTTGTACACTGAGGAGAAAGGATGAGACTAGCCAGAGGGCACCGTTACATCCCATCGTCACCCATCAGCCGCTGGAGCTGGTCGCCCTGGACCATGTCAAGCTCACCCCTAGCCGAAGTGGGTACACCTACGCATTGACCATGGTAGACCACTACTCAAGATTTATGGTGGTAGTTCCCGTTAAGGACCTAACTGGTCGAACCGCTGCTCGAGCGTTCCAGGCTTATTTCTGCCGACCCCATGGGTACCCCGAGAAGGTGCGGACTGACCAAGGCCCGGCTTTTGAAGCAGAGGTGTTTCACGAATTCTGCCAGTTGTACGGCTGCAAGAAGATCCGGACCACTCCGTACCACGCCCAAACCAACGGCATGTGCGAGAAAATGAATCACTTGGTCCTGGGGCTCCTCAAGACGTTACCGCTGGAAGAACGGAACATGTGGCCGGAAAAGCTACCTGACTTGGTCGACATGTACAATAATATCCCGTCCAGCTCGACGAAATGCACCCCAGCGTATTTGATGAGGGCTCGGCCTGGCCGCCTGCTGGTGGATCTGGAGATGGGGTTGGAAGCCCCGGAAGCACTCCCTTCAACGGCGGAGTGGGAAAGTCGGAGGAGGGCACAGTACCGGCAAATCCAGGAGTATGTGGAGAAAAACCTCAGTCGAAGTCGAGAGCAACAGGAGCACCGGTTCAACCAGAAGGCGCCCGCAGGTCCTTTCCAACCAGGAGATGTGGTGCTGAAACGGAAGAGAAAAGCCCACAAGCTGGATGATCAGTGGGAGCAAGTCCCTTATGTCATACAACCCACAGAATGGGGAGATGGGAAGACCTACCAGATCAGTCGTGACCAAGGGGGCACCCTAGCCACAGTTTCCCGGGACCATCTAAAAAAATATTCCCCCAGCGCTGAAGGCAGAGGCTGAAGTACCGGTTCCTCCACCAGTGGAGAAGGCAGCAGAGGTAATCCACACTCTAATGGGTGACTTCCCAGCAAACTGGCCTACACAGAACGGCGCGGTGATCCTTCCAGTGATACTGTTCCCACAACCCGTGGATGAAGAAGTAGTGGAAGAGGTTAACCGTGAGCCAGAACCAGTGCCAGTGCCCAGGGATGAACCTGTACCCAGCTCCCCTGCACCTCCGCCTGCTCCACACTATAGCAGGGATGAGGAACCGATTGTTCCCTCTACCCCACTGTCTAGCACCACTGACACCGGGCCCCGAAGGTCCACCCGTTCCAACCTAGGTAGACCCCCACTTAGGTACAGGGAGACCGTTCTATGAGTAAAAGGGGTCCGCAAATGTAAGAGAGTGTTTGTTGTTTGTTTGAAAAGTTGAAAATGATAAGAAAAATGATGATAACCGAAGATTTACCTGATTTGCTTTTGTGATTGAACCGGCAGGAGCCGGCACCGTTGTCCCCGTGGGGACCGTTTAAAATGCATGGGAACTATCCATGGACAAGCCCGTGAACTTGCAGGGCACCACAAACGTTAAGTGGCTTGTAAATATGTTGGTTACCGTTACCATTTCCGCAATACCGTCTCCAGAGAGGCAGGTTGGAGGGAGGGCCCTGAGCGGAGCAGGCCAGGGCCCAGCCACCAAAGGAACCGGTGGCCACCCTCTGGAGGGGAAGGACAGATCCCGCTCGGGTGACTTGTGCTGGACTGTGGGTCAAGGGGTGCTGCCTGGGTTTTAGGGGCAGCATCAGGGCCAGGTTGCTTGGGTGGGAGAGAGCGGAAACCGTGACCGTAAACCGTTGCAACGTTTAAGTAAATGTGCCTCCCGTCTTGGGAAGAGTTTTGATTAAAAATATTATTTATGTTTTCTTAACCTTGTTACCCCTGTTTTACAGAAAAATAAAACCGGTGTAGGACGGCAGCCCGCGGACGGTCTGCATTTTGCTAAGGGGGAATGTGTCGCCCTGGGCAAGCCAGGGGACACGGGTCACAACACCACCACACCCCACACTCCAGGTAGGCACATCAATGCTAACCACAAATCCTTGTTGCCTTCCTCCAGGAGTTTGATGATGCACACCAGGGGGTGGGCCAGGCGGTTGGCTCCGCCCACCGAGGAGCTCACAACTCTGGAGGCGGGAAAACCAGGCAGTCCAGTGAGGGACATGAAAGAGTAAACAGCGGAGATAAGCCCAGGCAGGGCTAGTGTGAGGAGCTAAGTAGGGGAGTTAAGAAAGTGAAAGCAGAAAAGGGGAAAAGGAGGAAAGCAAGTGAAGTGACAGCAAAGAAAGAAAGCCTGAAGGTCCAGCTTTGTGTAGGGCCAGATCAACCAAGTCAGCGACGGCGGTGACTGTCTGGAGGGGGACCGTTTGGAAGTTCCTGGAAGGACCCCGTTGGCTGTGTGCCCGGAGGTCTGGAGCAGTGTTCCGAAGGACAGTCAGCACCAGGGCAGGGGCCTCTCGGACCCCGGCAAGGCTAGGAGTCGCCAAATTTGCCGAATCCGTCAGTGACGGGGACGCAGATCCCCCAACAACCAAGTCCCGATTGAAGGCAACAGCCCAACCCGTATTGGAGAGACACCGCCACCGCCACGGCACCAGTTTCTCAGGGCCAGCGCCTGCGGGCAAAGTGTAGAGCTCCTCCGGCCCAGATTGCAGTCGGGGAGCGGGTAACCGGAGGGAATCCACCGCTACCACAAGTCAAACATAGGTGCAAGGAAGAGGGACATCACCGTCACCTACCGGGAGTGCAGGTGCAGCCGTCTGTGGGACCGTCCTACCAGCCGTTTGGTTTACCGTACAAACTGTGTCCGTGTCTCAGGCTGAGTGAGTACCACAGTGCCGCAAGGCACAGCGCTGCCCCCGCGTCCCTGCACCCAGCAGGCCCCGCACCTACTTCCCCATCACCGGGCCCCGGGACCACCAACCCCTACCCACGGAGGGGCAGCACAACAACTGGCTGCTCCGCATCACCATCCCCGGGATCCCCATATTGAGCAGCGGTGGTGAAATCACCACAATCGTGGGTGGCGTCACGAACTATAACATTCCCCACACCCAACCACAAAACCCCCCTTTTCACTCACGGGCGAGGAGTGTCGCTCGAGAAACCCCGGGATCCGGCCCAAAGCTCGAGCCACCACTGAGCAGCTGCCGGACCCGAGCAGAAGGGGTGAGCGCGGTGTGCTGACACCCTCCTCCCCGCCCGCGACATCCTCACCTACTGTATCCTCACCCATTCCCTGTAGACTGTGAGCCCTCGCGGGCAGGGTCCTCTCTCCTCCCATATCAGTCTGTTTTTGTAAAGTTCGTGATTGTTTTACTTCATTTTTATGTATACCCTTTTCACTTGTAAAGCGCCATGCAATAGATGGCACTATAATAATAAATAATAATAATAATAATAATAATAATAATAATAATAAAACTGTCCCATTGAAATAATCTAGCAGAGAAAAATAGTAAAAAAATGAGGTGTAATAGTGCACTGAACTGTTTGCCAATAGTGTACCAACTATCAGTGCTTGGTTTGAATGGTCATATTGTGCCGACAGACTTCCTTTAAAAAGAACCAACCAGCAGAATTTTCATATATAAAGTAAAGCCAGTGCTATACTGTTGCTTGGATGCTGAATGTAAGCATAGCTTTTGTTCTAAGAGTGAATGTTTTATTTCAGAAATATGTGCAAGTAAAGTCCCAGCAATGCACTGCTATTTGATTGACAGTTGCAACAGGTGTGGGACTATAGCAAAGATTTTTCTGCAATGCTTACAAATTATACTGTACATGCGCTGAAATTAACGTCTATGATGGCAACAGGGGGAGGACGTCAGACAGGCAGACAAGGGTGGGAATAAATAGCAAATCTCGACCCATATATTATTTTCCTGTTGCACTTGTCAATCAAATAGCAGTAAATTGGTGGAACTTGCACAGTTTTCTGAAATAAATCATCCAATCTCAGAAAAAAAGGTATGCTTACATTCAGCATCCTAGTGCCAGTACAGCACCGGCTTTACTTTATATATGAAAATCCTGATGGTAGGTTCTCTTTACAATAGTATTCTTCTGTTTGGTTATTCTGATGGTTAGGGATAATCTCTGTATTGCTAGGGGTGTGATCACTGGGATTCCCAAGATCATAAGAAACATGGATCTGAAGAGCCCCATGTGAATGGAGCGGAGGAAAATCATGCTCACTGTTGCACCATTTGTGCTTATGGGAATGCCGAATACCAGCCAAACACTGCATACAGCTATCTCCAACTACCCCATTAGAAATGAATGGAGCAGATGTGTGCACAATCAGCCACAGCTAAATTCGCACAAGGCCTATTAGAGCCCTGGTTGTCAGTGTTTGGACTCACAATAATCAAGTGGTTATGTCCCACCTACTCGATAGGGAACAACTTTCTAAGGTGAAAATACCCTATTAAGGAATGAGGTGAGTAATGTTTAGAAATTACTGTGGATCATAGTGGATAAGAGAAATGAAGTGGGATTCCATCCCATGTTTAGCTACACCCCTGATTGCAATAGAAATTCTTTTCAAATGTCACAATAAAAAAACATATAGACAATAAAAAGTGAAAATATGTGTAATCATTTCTTCTACATAACCTGCCAACTACATATGCAATCTCATAAAACAATTATATCTTTATTGGATAGAGAAAAATGTAAAAATACAAAAAATGCAAAAGAATGTCTCCAAAAATTTCCTGGAAGAAGAATCTCTAATGCGAAACATGAGTTGGGTTAGTGGGACGCCATTACCTTTCTCCTGCTGACTCCCTTATAGGTACATTGCGGGTTACCATAGGACCTTGTTTGTACAGTTATGTGTTTAGAATGTGACTTCTGTTTGAAATCTCTCAACACACTTGTGTTTCCACCTCGTTACTTTGCTAAATATATTGTTTCATGAATTATATGTATGTATGATTATATAGTTATTATTGGCTGGTTTGGCTTTAAGGCCACTTTACATGCTGCGATCTCGCTAGCATGCGTACCTGCCCCCATCGGTTGTTCATCACGGGCAAATCGCTGCCCGTGGCGCACAGCCGCACAACATCGCTCAGACCCGTCACACTACTTACCTGCCTATCGACGTCGCTGTGACCGGTGAACCGCCTCCTTTCTAAGCGACGTCACTAAGCGGGCGGCCAATAGAAGTGGAGGGGCAGAGATGAGCTGCCGTAACATCCCGCCCACCTCCTTCCTTCCTCATTGCCGGTGGCCGCAGGTAAAGTGAGGTTCCTCATTCCTGCGGTATGACACATAGCGATGTGTGCTGCCGCAGGAACGACAAACAACATCGAACCTACAGCAGCAATGATAATTGGGAATAGAGGAGCATGTCAATGATTAAAGATTTTGCACGATTTTGCGTCCTTTTTCAATCGCTCGTAGGTTTCACATGCAATGACATCGCTAAAGAGTCCAGATGTGCGTCACGAATTCCTTGACCCCAACGACATCGCTTTAGCGATGTCGCTGCGTGTAAAGCGGCCTTTAGTCATTATTTCTACTACATGGGGATGTCTTCTGGCTACGTGTTTCCAATATTATATCTACCCTTTGAGGGGGTCAGTTTTTTTGGGAGACATTCTTTTGTATTTTTTGTACTTTTACACTTTTATCTATCCAATAAAGATTTAATTGTTTTCTGCGATTGCACATGTAGTTGGTGTCTTATGCTAAGTGGTTTATCTTCTTACTCTTTTTGATTGTGTTATTGGTGTTGTTGTTTCTCCATAACCTGGTCAAAAAGACTCCCAATGTTGAGACATGTGATCAACTCTTAAAATTGGGATCCAAAATAAAAGCAAAGGCAGTAACACAAGCTGCATTTTTCTAATTGCTGACTTTGCTTTCTAGGTAGCTAGTTCTGAATAGTTTATTTCAATACATCACAAAGTAAACTCCTGGGTTAACACAGGATACTCTTTCTAGAAGCTGTATTATAATTTTCAGCATTAGCTGTGAAAGTATGTAGAAAATAAAGAATAAGTGCTCAGGGAGTTTTGTGCATTTTGAAGTGACTAAGGTTAACAGTGTAACAATAAACGCTAATGCATGAATCCTGATTAATAAATTTTGTATATTTCACACAGCCAAAGGCAGGAATAGAAAAAAAGCTGCTTGTGAAGTGACAGAAAAAAAGCTGGTGAGGAATCTCTGAATATATTGTTGTGGAATGCATTATGGCCTGTTAGTTGTTGTCTTGTAGTATATTAAGTAGCCAAGCAATGTTACATTACGAAGAAAATTATCTAAGGTCTGTTATAAAACTTAGGAGACCAATATTTAGTGATTCAACAGATCAGATTGCTATGGTTTAGATAATATTGGGAATTAGTGAAGCCGAACAGCATTGTCCTGACCGGGCCCCCCGTGTAAAGATTTCTGAAGCCATTGAGAATGTTAGTGCACTGGGATTAGGGGTCAGAAAATCAAGCAATGAAAGGAAGCTACAAATACAGAGCCGTAAGTAAAAAGTACAGTGAATATGCAACATTTGGAGGGGGCTGCCCAGGACACAGATCCCAAAGCACTTGTTTCAGGAATAAACAGACCTAGCCGGTGACCTGTCAGATCCGCTCAATCCATCAGTGGCGAATACTGTTGTGCAAAGTGACAGGCGGGCAAAGCATAGCAGGGAAAATGGAGGACGAGAGGAGGGGACTGAACGTGGCAATGCCACTGTACCTTTACTTAACCCTTTGAGTTAAAGCTTACATTTTTCTACCTCCTTACAGGATTATGTATGGTGCATGGTAAGAGAAGTTAAATGGTTATCGCCTGTAACATTCAGGGATCGTGGTCTCGTTGCACATGAAAGGGTTGGTTTTTTAATTTTGTTTAGAGATTCATCACATATTTCATGGCCTTGTCACACTTGATGTTCTCCACTGTTTCATGAAAAAATGGTACAGAATATACACATTAACCCAATAGTCAACAGGTGATGATTAAAATTTTCCCTGGTACACATGCAAAATTTTATCTGGTATGCTCTCCAATTCGTAAAGGGGACATATTGTGATTATATAAAGTATACAGTGGAACCTTGGATTACGAGCATAATTGGTTCTGGGACTGTGCTCTTAAACCAAGTTACTCTTATACCAAAGCAAATTTTTCCATAGGAAATAATTGAAACACAGACAATTCGTTCCACAACCCAAAAATATTTACTGTATTTATACAAACTTATTACAGTAATACAAAATAATGTACTGTATTCATATAAAATACAGTACACTAATACAAAATACTGTACAGTACAGTAAAATCATATAAAACAGATTAAACTGCACATTAGCTGACAATAGAATTGTTGCTGTGCGAGAGGTACAGTATAAGCAATGTGCTATACTGGTTAGCCAAAAGAGTACAATACCATATCCACAAATGCAAATTGATAGAAATGCTATATAGTATATACTGTACTGTACAATGGTATACTGTACAGTATACAGTACATATGGACAGAAAGTTACCTCCAGAGAGGGTCAGAACGTAGTGAAAGAACAGAACCGGAAGTGTGCACGGTGAGTATTTGCTCTTATTGCAAAGCATTGCTTTTAAACCAAGTTACAAATTTGTAAAAATCTTTGCTTGTCTTATAAAACGCTCTCAAACCAAGTTACTCTTAAACCAAGGTTCCACTGTACTTTATATGGTATAGGAATTTACAATATATCATTAACACTGATTTCTTTTCCACTACTTTTATCCATACAATCTCGTTGACATATACAAACAAAAAATGACATTTTGACTAAGAAAAAAGGACAATTATCTGAAACTCTAGATTTCCATGGGTCTCCCAAATCCTTTAGGTTCCTTGTTTTTCTGTTTTATACATTCTCTAATTCAGATGTAACTGTAAAATTCAAGATTAGGAAATGTGTAAATATTTTTTTTAAATCAAACAAATTTCATTAGGCACAATATAGTCATAACAGATGATGGCATCAACAAGATACAATATATAGTATATCAAGGTTCACAATATTCTTTATATAACTAAAATCTGCCCATCCCTTTTACCCCCTGTCCCACCCGTTCCACTATCCTCTTAACTGAACCCCTCGGGGAGAAAAATGTGCAATACAAGTTATACCATATACAAGATTATAAAAGCAAACAATTAAGGACCCAGTCACTATCTGCTTTATTCAGATTGAGGTTTGTTTTGCCACATAGTAAGGTTTTAATACTAGAGAGTGTTAAATACCGTCCCAATTTGGGTACACCTTGTCGCGGTGGGATGGCTTTATGCTTTTTTGATAAAAAAAAAGTGTTTACTAAGTACCCTATGTTTATTTATATTCCCTATGCTTTTATTTAGTTACTGCAGGGTGTATCGTCATATTATTTTTATCTTATGTTTTCTTTGCTACCTGATGTGAATGGCCAGTATGTGTTTGAAGAGATGATGCCCCAAAATAACAACACATAGGAAGTATGCAACAAAGTAATATTGATTGAATTGCTTATAGAAATCAAGTATAAATATGTTTTCAGGAAATTTAAGGTGTAGCCATCATTTTATTTATTTCATAAATCAATCATAAAGCAACTGTGTAATATATCTTAGACAAATCTTCTTTCTCTGCCAGAATTGATCAGTCATTATCAAACTTCAGAAGTAAAATCTGTATCAGTGAAGACTTTCCCATTACTGAGAGGAGATGGCAGTTATTACTGATGAGATTCTATGAGAATGGGAAGAAGAAGGAGCAAGACGCAGAGCTCTTCCCTCCTCCTCCTTTTTCTATCGATTCTTTTTTGAGTCCTTCATTGAGTATTTGAACACAAATGACCCGAACCTATTATTTGTATATGAGATTGGGGGTGATAAGTTTACTTTCCTTGATGTAACCATCACGTTGGAACCAAGCTGCATATTAAGACCTCAATCTTTCGGAAACCGACAGCCACAAATAGACTCCACCGATGGGAGAATCATCACCCTGTGCAACTTAAGAAAGGATTCCTAAGGGACATTTTGTTAGGTTGTGGATGAACTGTTCATCTCTCATGGAATTTGAGAGCCAGTTGGTGAATTTGTAAAAGACATTTATCAATAGGGGCTATCAGAGAGAAGTTGTGAACTCAGCATACAGACAAGCTTGGGGGAGAACAAGACAGCATTACTAACCCCTAAACCAAAACTGGAGGTAGACCTTATTAAGTTTATTAGGCACTTAAGACGAGAAGACTAACAAACTATGGACATCTTTAGGAGACATTGGGGAATTTTAAGAGCTGACCTTACAATGTGCAATACAGGGTAATATTGTGGTACCGTGTTAGCCAGAAAAAATCAATTGAAATACTATGTCCCAAGAATGAAAAAAGTATTTTAGGAGTGATACCTTTATAGGCTATAAAGGTATCACTCATAAAATACTTTTGTCATTCTTGGGACATAGTATTTCAAAAGAGCTGACCTTGAAATATCTAAATTTATCTCCCCAACACCATCCATCATTTTTAGAAGAGATAGATATATTAGGGTTTTTGCTGTACACAGTCATTATAAACTACCAAAAGGGGCAGAACGTGGTTGGAAAATAGAGCAGTGGGTGCTTTTAGATGTGGTGGTTCCCCTTAATGCATTTGAGAGCAGTGCAATGCATAGGATGTATAAGAACAGGAATTTTGCTGATTGCAAGACAGCAGGTGTAGTCTATGTGTGCACGTGTTCATGCCCCATGGACTAAGTAAGAAAAATAATGCGTCAATTATGGATATGCATAAGTGAACATATGGGGGATTTCAGGCATGAGAGAAACACCCTTCTGACACCTCATGTGAATGCTAAACATGGTAGCAACATTGATTCCATCACATTTTGTGAAATTGAGGTCATCATTTCATGTGTGAGGCTGGGTGACTGGGAAATGAAAATAATCGAGAGACTAAATTGATCTTTCTGAACAAGTCTCTTAGTCCAAAGGGACTGAAAGAACAGCTTAGTTTTACCTGTTTCATCTAACTTTGCCCTTATTGTCCTATAGAAGCACCAGTCATATTCTGTATAGGTTCATGGGGTCACTGTATATATAAACATATACCCATTCAATGTATCTGTATCTAGCTTCTAATGTATCTACACAGGAATATTTTCCTATAAGTTGGTGTGGCGCCCCTGCGGCTCAGGTCACCATAGGGTACTGCACCCACTTAGGGTGTGGTGCTGATCATGGATCCAAAAGAAGGTCGGTGCCGGTTTCATCATCCACAACCACATACACACATGGGTTGCCCCTTCCCCACTGGGGACTGGGCTAGGATCGGGCATAAAAGGGGTTTCAGTGTGGCATTTACAGGATGCCATCACAACAGGGGCCCCAATCCACTAGCCTAGGACCTGGGTAGGGAGAGGAGCGGCCACCAGGGGTAGTCAGGAGTCACACACACAGCAATGTAGGGAGTTTTCTAGCAGGAGTGGCAGGGAGCTGATGTCTTTTCCGATAGCTCCTGTGGGGCATAGGAGTTTACCAGTCACTGAAGAGGATACGTGTCCGTTCCCCCGGGGCCAGCGCTGTTCAGGGTGCAGCACCCTAGGTTGGTGTAATTCCATGTTGCATCACCAGATTCTGCCGGATGGAGGAGTTACATGCTTCTCCGACCACATAAGTTTCCAAAGCCAAGTGGCATATAGGACTCCCGGGGCCTAGATCACGGTCAGACTCAAGGGTATCCCCGCTACTGGCATAGGGAACAGTACTCTACCTAATAGGGAAGGGACTCTAAGTGCTTTAAGCCACAGGGACCCGCACTACAATGCACAGTGAGGAAGGGCCCAATGACTACCGGACCGGTTCTGACCTCCCGCGGATTCGGGATCGAGTCGAGCCCCATCACGACAGTAACCAGTGTGACTCGGCTGACAGCTGAAGTTGTAAGTAAACTACACCCTGAACCCACAGAGTTTGTGTTGGATTGTCCTTTAGGGGCGCCGCCGCTCAGCGCTTAGGCGCCAACGGCTATTACTTCCCTCATCATCCACTCGGGGCCCGCTCCGCCTGTGGGGAACGACACTATCCCAGCTGCCACAACACCTGCTCTGGAGAGGAATTTTGCAGTGGTGGCTACTACTGGCTGCATACCACAGTTGGCATCACAACAAACTTTCCCCATTACCCCGCTTCCCCCATCATTTAACTGTACGCCTCAGGGCAACGGAATCAGTGAGCCTCTCTTCCTATTTCGATTAGACTCCCTCTTTATATGATTAGTGTCCTCCCCTTCCCTTATTTGCGCACATGACATTTTCTCTTGTTACGTGAGCCTACCAATATACGCCATTGTAAGGTCTTGTGTTTTGACCTAGGTCTCTGTATTTCATCCTCCTCCTCATTGTATCCTGATATCGTGTACTAATAATATTTTTTATTATATGTATTGTGATCTGTTTTCTTCCACTGATCTTTGTTTTTCTGCTTGTTTTTTCATATGTATAACACTGCAGTCAGACTGTCCGACTGGATGAAGGCCTATCGGCCAAAACGTTGTCTAGGCGGACTCTCTGCTATTGTATAGCAGCATTTTTTCACGCAAATAAAAAAGAGAAAAAAAGATCAAAGATTGACTGAACTTGTGTCCGTTTTTCTTTACGGGAAACCATAGAGTGTGCTGGGGTTCATTTTTCTTTCATTGTATCCTGGACATGGACTACAACTGTCGCATTCCTTGTGTCAAGCTACTCATGACCAATAGACAACACCAGAAGCGTCTTACCTGGGCCAAGGAGAAAAATAACTCGACTGCTGCTCAGTGGTACCAGGTGTTGTTTTCAGATTAAAGTAAATGTATTTCATTTGGAAATCAAAGTTCCAGAGTCTGGAGGAAGAGTGGAGAGGCCACAATCCAAGTGCTTGAGGTCTAGTGTGAAGTTTCCACAATCAGTGATGGTTTGGGGAGCCATGTCATCTGCTGGTGTAAGTCCACTGTGTTTTATCAAGACCAAAATTAGCTCAGCTGTCTACCAGGAAATTTTAGAGCACTTCATGCTTTCCTTTGCCGACAAGCTCTTTGGAGATGGAAATTTCATTTTCCAGCAGGACTTGGCACCTGTTCACACTGCCAAAAGTACCAATACCTGGTTTAATAACCACAGTATCACTGTGCTTGATTGGCCAGCAAACTCACCAGACATAAACCCCATAGAGAATCTATGGATTCTTGTCAAGAGGAAGATGAGACACACCAGACCCAACAATGCAGACGAGCTGAAGGCTGTTATCAAAGCAACCTGGGCTTCCATAACCCCTCAGCAGTGCGACAGGCTGATTGCCTCCATGCCATGGTGCATTGATGCAGTAATTCATGCAAAAGGAGCCCCGACCAAGTATTGACTGCATTTACTGTACAGACTTTTCAGTAGACACCAACATTTCTGAGATTAAAATAATTTTTTTATATAATATTCTAATTTTCTGAGATAATGACTTTTGCGTTTTCATTGGCTGTAAGCCATAATCATCAACATTAACAGAAATAAAAACTTGAAATAGATCCCTCTGTGTGTAATGACTCTATATGTGTTTCCTTTTTGTATTGAATTACTGAAATAAATTAACTTTTTGATGATATTCTAATTTATTAAGATGCACTTGTATAATGCCTATTAAGAACAGTTTTTGTACCTGAGAATCACATGCACTGATATACTATAATGGCTTAATTAACCTGTGTATTTCATTACATATAGTACCCAGATGGAGAATTGATATTAAAAAATATATATTAAAAAAGATATTTTTTAAGTGGATTTTATATCTTGGTCTAGAGATTATTTTCATGTGTACTATTAATTTATGAAATAAAAATTAAAATGACAGTCCCGCTTTAAGCTTCATTTAAACTGAAAGATTATCGTGAACGAGCCTTCTTTAGAAATCTCGTTCATGATAATCATGTTATGTAAACAGGTTGAAAATCACCAGATGAAAAAGCAAAATGCTTGTTCATCGGGTTCAATGATTTTTAAGCAGGCTGAAAAATCACTGCTTTTGGCAATGTATTGTTCAGTGCAAACAGGAGTATAACAATACAATACCAATCAATGAACATTGAACAATCTGTTAACCCTTTTTTGACGAATGACGGTCATGAGCATGTGTCAGTTCCCACTTCATGGCGTGCTATGTCCGTCATGTCTTTAATATGTCATTGTGTGAAAACACACAATGACAGCTCCATGAAGACAGCTGTCACTGACAGCTAACCGGCATGGACAGAGATATGAGGACCCATTTATGCAGTCGCTGCTTAGTGATCGCTGTGTTTGGTCAAAATGACTGACCAATCACAGCATTATAGTCCCGGGGGTGCTAAATTATTAGCACTTCCCGACACGATCACAGCAGGAGCTCTGCTTAACTGACAGCCAAACTCCTGCAGTAAGAACCAGGGCCAGCATGTCGCCCCTGGCTCTTTAACCGTCTAGATACTACGATCGCTCTCGATTGTGACATATCGAAGATTGCAAAAGGGAGTGTGCACCCACTCTAACCCTCATCTGTTCCCCTTGACGAAATCATGGGAAGCCAATGGTTGTCATGGCACCAAGATGTCAAACAATGTCCTCCTGGTGTGCCAGGTATAGGGGCCTATTAGATCCAGCCATAGGCAGGGTTTAACAGGCATTCTGTTAGTGTAATCTGACAGGTCTCTTGTATTGCTATACATGTCTATGGCATTGCATCAGACCAGTGATTAGAAGACTAAGGGGCACTTTGCACACTACGACATAGCAAGCCGATGCTTGCGATGCCGAGCACAATAGTCCCCACCCCCGTCGCAGCTTCGATATCATGGTGATAGCTGCCGTAGCGAACATTATCGCTACGGCAGCTTCACATGCACTTACCTTCCCTGCGATGTCGCTCTGGCCGGCGACCCGCCTCCTTATTAAGGGGGCGGGTCGTGCGGCATCATAGCGACGTCACACGGCAGGCGGCCAATAGAAGCGGAGGGGCGGAGCTGAGCAGGACGTAAACATCCTTCCGCATAGCCGGCGTGAGCCACAGGACGCAGGTAGGAGATGTTCCTCGCTCCTGCGGCTTCACACACAGTGATGTGTGCTGCCGCAGGAACGAGGAACAACATCGTAACATCGGTCCTTCTGAAATTATGGAAATGACCGATGCTACACCGATGATACGATTTGGACGTTTTTGCGCTCCTTAATCGCATCAAAAAGGATTTACACACTACGATATGGACTGCGACGCCGGATGTGCGTCACTTTCGATTTGACCCCACCGACATCACAGCTGCGATGTCGTAGTGTGCAAAGTGCCCCTAAAAGTTAAAGTCCTATAGAAGGAAAAGGCAAAAGATGTTAAAATAAAAAAAGCACAAAATAGAAAACAAAAATATTACACCAAAAAATGCAAATATTTATGTAAAAATAAACATAAACTAATAAAGTACACATATTTGGCATCACCATGTCCAGAATGGCAGAATCTATAAAACAGTTAGGCTATGTTCGCACAGTGCGTTTTTCGCGGCGTTTTTGCACGTTTTTCGGGTGCGTTTTTGGCCTCAAAACTGCATGACTTTGCTTCCCCAGCAAAGTCTATGAGTTTTCATCTTTGCTGTCCGCACACAACTTTTTTTTTAAGCTGCGTTTTTGAGCTTGAAAAAAAAAAATGGACATGTCAATTCTTTCCTGCGTTTTTCTGCGTTTTCCCCCCATGCAATACATTGGAAAAACGCAGCAAAACGCAGAGATCAAAAACGCAGCAAAACGCAGCCATAAATGCACCAAATCGCGGTAAAAACGCATGCGATTTTTTACGTGTTTTTTCGACGTGGGTGCGTTTTTGTGCGTTTTTAGCGGCCAAAAACGCACAAAAACGCAGCGTCAAAAAAACGCAGCGTGTGCACATAGCCTTACACTATTTAAAACCTATAGTGAATACCGTAAAAAAAAAAAGAAAAAAACATGGCAAGAAACTATGCTTTTCATTCATACCTCTGAACTAAAGGTGGAATAAAGCATGATCAAAAAGATGAATGTAAATAAATATGGTATAGCTGAAATTGTCATCTTGTCTAGCAAAAATCACTATCAAAAATCTGAGACAGTTTCATTAGACCCTCCCAGCGTCCAGGCCCTGAAGTGCGAGGTACTCTGATATTGAGGGAAAAGTTTATAAAGATGGTGATGGAGTACCCAACTGACCGTACCACCATGTTCAGTGATTCCTCTGTGCTATACAACTATTGGGAATCCAAGCTGGACGCGTGGCTTGAACTGTCCCTCTACGCCTTGGAGGTTCTGGCCTTTCCTGCCATTAACATTTTGTCTGAGCAAGATTTTAGTGCCACATCAGGCATAATCATTGATAGGTGCATCTGCCTGTCAAAATGCTGAAAGGCTGACTCTTATCAAAATAAACAAAGCCTGGATTATCCAAGACTGCTCAATCCCACCGGACACGACAGCAGCTGAACCTAAAGACAATTGTAATGTTCTCTTTATTGTAGTGTGTGCCAATAAATTGCTTCCCACCCAAACAAGAGCACACAGTCAATGTTTTCTTCTTTTTTTGTTTTCTCCTCCCTCCTCCTCCACCTTATCAAAAGGGTCATAATGCAACCCTCTCAATTTTTCAAGAGTGTCTATGATGCCCTAATACACAGTTTTTAAACTCTTTCATCGGCTTTACATGTGTAGGAGTCCCACTCCTTCAAAGGAGTAAAAAAAATGTTTTCAAAGGCCTTCCTCTACAACCCTTTCAGGGTATATTAGAGTGCCTCCTTCTAATTTCAGGCAGCTCTTGCACATAATGCATTGACTTTACCAATCTAGACTAAGAGTACCCCTCCTTAATAATAGGGTGAAAAAAATTCTGAGACCCTCCTCTATTTGTCTTGCTGACTGTATTGCAATGCCACCTTGTAATTTTTGCTAGGCCTCGCACTGACTGCATTCGCTTTCCCAGTTTGGGAGTCAGAATGTTTTTAAAATTGTACTAGAACTGAACTAGAATTAATTATTTGGCCCCTCACAGCCTGAAATAGCAGGCCACAGCAAATACAATTCTAAGTCTTTGCCCAGCTCTCTCAATTGCTCTGGTGTGGTGGCAATTGGGGTAATATTTTTGAGGTTGATGTCAGCTTTGAATTGACAGCTGGCATCAAGCTCAGGGGTTAGTTATGGATAGGTATCTATCAGACACCCCCATTACTAACTTGGAAAGTATAGAGTTTATATGAATAAACACTCCCCTACAAACCCTTGTTAACCAATTTATTAATAAAAAATATCCTCGATGTTCTGATGTAATCGAGTTGGTGAAAAAACACTTCCCCACACTCCCTCTTTCACCAATTTATTACTTCAAAATAAATCCTGACATTTCAGACATAATCCAAAGTGTAATGTCCCACAACATCCATTGATTACTTTGGAGCTGTGTAATGAGATGTTTCTTAGAACGTGGCTGCATTGGTCACTGCTGGTCAGTGATAGCCCAGAAGTCTCATGAGTGGTAAGAAATTCTGGGCTGCCGCTGACCAGCAGTGACCTATGTGACGACATGGACTCTGTCAGTGCCCAGTATGGGTTAAGTTTCTCAAAATTCATCCAGATATGATGATATCTTGTTTATAAATGAGGGATAAGCCTCTCATTGTTCCTACAAGACTCTTAATGCCACGTCACACTAAGCAACATCGCTAGCAACATCGCTGCTAAGGAACAACTTTTGTGATGTAGCAGAGATGTTGCTAGCGATGTTGCTGTGTGTGACATCCAGCAACAACCCGGCCCCTGCTGTGAAGTCGTTGGTTGTTGCTGAATGTCCTGGGACATTTTTTAGTTGTTTCTCTCCCGCTGTGAAGCACACATCGCTGTGTGTGACAGCGACAGAGCAACAACTAAATGTGCCGGCTTCTGCGGACGCTGGTAACCACGGTAAACATCGGGTAACCAAGAAGGCCTTACCTTGGTTAGCCGATATTTACCTTCGTTACCAGCGTCTGCCGCTCTCAGCTGTCAGAGCCGGCTCCCTGCTCTCTGCACACATAGCCACAGTACACATCGGGTAATTAACCCGATGTGTACTGGGGCTAGGAATGCAGGGAACAGGAGCTGGCACTGACAGCTGAGAGCGGCGGATGCTGGTAAAGAAGGTAAAAATCGGGTAACCAAGGTAAGGGCTTCTTCGTTACCCGATGTTTACCGTGGTTACCAGCGTCCGCAGAAGCCGGCTCCTGCTGCCTGCACACGTAGCAGAGTACACATCGGGTAATTAACCCGATGTGTACTGTGGCTAGGTGTGCAGGGAGCCAGCGCTAAGTGGTGTGCGCTGGAAAACAAGGTAAATATGGGGTTGATTACCCGATATTTACCTTAGTTACCAAGCGCAGCATTGCTTCCACGCGGCGCTGCTGGTTGGGGGCTGGTCACTGGTTGCTGGTGAGATCTGCCTGTGTGACAGCTCACCAGCAACCCGTGTAGCGACGCTCCAGCGATCCCTGCCAGGTCAGGTTGTTGGTGGGATCGCTGGAGCGTCGCTTAATGTGACATCTCACCAGCGACCTCCTAGCAACTTACCAGCGATCCCTATCAGGTTGTATCGTTGTTGGGATCGCTGGTAAGTTGTTTAGTGTGACTGGGCCTTTAGGAATCTAATGTTAAAGTTATTGTTGACTCATGTAATTGCCTTAACCAGTGAAGGTCAGACACCCAGACAAATCAATTATGCGGACCTCCCATTGTATTACTTATGTATTGCTAGATGTGATGTAAATTAGCTGTCTGTCCCTCATCTCTGCCAGAGACCATCACTACCAGGGATATTTTGAATACGGCTTGAAATCTTGCCAATAAGAGCCCAGTCTTATCCACCAATCGTGAAGATTCCAATGGTCTGAATGGAGACCTCCGGGGTATAAGAAGGAGGATTGTCCATGGCCCAGCTAGAATCTTGCTACATGCTACCAGTCTAGGACCTGCGGATCCGATTGGCAAGCCATAACTGAACCTGGATTATAATACTATATGAACTTCAGCATTGAATGCAAGGAATCGGCTGAGATATCAATGACTACCTAAGGAAGGAATCCAGCTTGGGACAATACAGTCACCTGACTACAGACTTTGCGGTCCTCAGACTGCTTCCTAAATCTGGCATTATTCCATTCTCGGTGGGTGCCCGCCGAAAGCGGGGTGCTTTTGATTTGGAGAACGTAGCCCTGGAAGCTCTGAGGCACGGACATTCTAATCCCTGATGAGCCAGTGGAAGGGTGAGAAACTTGCTAGTTACATTTTGTGGTTTTGCTGGTTATGCGCTATGTGCCATTAATTGTATGGGGATCCAATAAAATCTTAATATTGTGATTCCCTCACCCTGTGTTGTCTGAGTAGTGTTCCGCCCACGGTTAAGGAGGTCGGGCATTCAGTTGGGATGAGCCCTGGGCTATGCTGTCTTTCTAAGGGCGGCCGGGCCAGCAGACGAGAGCACCCACTAACCCCCGTGTCTCCATAACCTATGCAGCCACAGTCTAAGAACTTTATCCAGGAGTATAGTGAGCATTTTGAACATACAGGTACTAGACATAATTGAATAATCTTAGGTTGTCATATTTAAAATTTTTATTTTTTTCCCAAAAATGTTACCTTAGCTTCAAATGTTTCACTTTTGCAAGAGGTAAAACGAAAATGTTGACTCCCACAGTTTGTTACACACTCTCTTCTGAGCACAGCGTACCCTACATGTAGTCAGAGAGTTCTGTTTGGACAATCAGTGGGGTTCAGAATGGAAGGACCACTATTTGAATTTTGGAACACATATTTGGCTGAAATAATTTGTGGGCACCATGTTGCACTTGCATGGCCCCTGAGGTACCAAAACATCAGAAACCCCCACAAAAATGACCCCCTTTTGGAAACTAGACCCATAAAGGAATTCATGTAGCGGCGTGCTGAGCATTTTGAATGCACAGGTGCGTTACAAAACTTTTAAAACGTGGATGTGAAAACAAATATTAAGGGTTTTTTTTATTTTTTTTGTTTTTTCTAAAATGTTGTTTTAGTCCAACATTTGCAGTTCTCACAGTCGAGAACAGGAGAAAAACGGAAAGAATAATTTGTTAAGCAATTTCTTTTGAACAGAGTGCTATATGGTCAAAACTAATTTTTGGTCACATGGCAAAACTCGGAAAGCAAAAACAGCGCTGTTTCATTTTTGGAACACAAATTTTGAGACAGTGATATATTTGCATAGCTCCTTAGGTGCCAAAAATGCAGACAAATTAACATGTTACCCTATTTAGAAAACTGAACCCTATAATGAATTAATCTATTGGTGTGGGGAGCATTTCTAACCCACAAACTACAAACAAAATTATTTGATTATGCATTGAAACAAACAATATAGGGTTTTTCTGCTAAAATGTTACTTTATCTATAAACTTTTAATTCACACAAAGGGTAGCAAGAGAAAATGGAAAGGACAATTTGGTATGAAATTATTACCAAATGTGGCATTACTACACTACTGTTTGAGTACACAGCAGAGATGAGGTGGGAAGTAGCAATGGCAGATCCTGTTACAGATATGAGCTCCATTAACCGAGGCCCTGAGATGCCAGATCATCAGACACCCCACAAGTGACCCCATACTGAGAATTTAACTGCTAAAGGAATTCAATCTAGGGGTGCAGTAAGTATTTTGAACTCACAGGTGCCTCCCATAATTTTATAACACGGGGATGTGGCAATAAAATATTTTATTAGTAAAATTTCATTTTTTTATTAGTTGGAAATTTGTGAATTACACAAGGGCTAAAAGATGAAACTGGATCCCACAATTTATTGCGCAATTTTTGCAGAATGCTGTGATGTAAACAAATACTACTGTTCGGCCATACGGCATGGCTGAGAAGGGAGGAGAGCTTTTTGGCTTTCAGAGCACGGATTTTGCTAGAAGATAGAATTTATGGGTGAAATTTGCAGACCCTCTTAATGTGCCAGAACAGTAGAAAAGCACCCAGAGCAATCCCATTGTAGAAATTGCACCTCTTTATCTATGGCTGCAGTGAGTATTTTGTAACATCCACGCCATGCTTTTGTCGTGGGCGGGGAGGGCGCCGCCGCTGCACTCGCTAACGCTCGGGTCCGGCGCTGCTGCGATGGCTGCTCGGTGGCTCGAGCGGGGGGCTGGACCCGGGGACTCGAGCGGCGCTCCTCGCCCGTGAGTGAAAGGGGGTAGTTTGGTTTGGGGATTTGGTCCGTGACGCCACCCACGGTTTGTGGTGAGGTTGGGGCACCACCGCTGCTGGTGACGGGGATCCCAGGAGCGATGGCAGGGAGCAGCTGGGATTTTGTTTCCCCCTCCGTGGGAAGGGGTTGGTTGTCCCGGGGCTCGGTGTGGTGACGGGGAGGCAGGGTCGGATGGGTGCAGGGTCGCTTGGATTGCGCAGCGCGGTGCTGGACGGCACAGTAGTACTCACTCAGCCACAAAGGTACGCAAAGTCTCTGGTAAACCAAACGGCTGGATGGACGGGTCCCGCAGACGGCTGCTGTGGCTTCTCCTGGACGGTTAGTGGTGGCTGCCTTTCCCTGCACCTTTGTGTATGTTTGGTCCCGATGGGTTCCCACCGGTAACCCGCTCCCCAGCGTATATAGGTGCCGGAGGAGCCCTTTTGCCCGCAGGCTCTGGCCCTTGGAACTCTAGCTGTGGCGGTAGCTGTATTTCCTTCTGTTGGTTGGACGGTTGCCTTCAATCGGGTCTTGGCTGTTAGGAAACCCCTGGGGTTCCGGTCACTGACGGATTTGACCTCTAATGGCGACTCCAAGCTTGGTCGGGGTCCGTAGGCCCTGCCTGTGTGTGCTGGCTTCACTTCGCTCCCCGGTTCGGTACCGGCGGGCCCCCGCCCGTCCCCGGTCCTACGGTTCCGCGTTGTTCTGCCTCTCCTGCAGACGGCCACCACCGTCTGCAAACCTTGCTCTTAGTGCCCGAGCCACACACCCGGACATGGTCAGTTTGCTCCTCGACTACCACTTCACTCCTCTCCTTCACTTCCCTAACTCAACTCTCCACTCAACTCAACTCAACTCAACTGACTTCCTTCTCCCGCCTCCAGGACTGTGAACTCCTCAGTGGGTGGGGCCAACCGCCTGGCTCCACCCCACCTGGTGTAGACATCAGCCCATGGAGGGAGGCAACAAGGATTTTTGTCTGGCTGATGTGCCTGTCTCAGGGTGGGGGTGTATGTTGTAGTACCTGTGACGACCTGGCTAGTCCAGGGCGCCCCACTTTCTTTCTGGAAAATTGTAAACAGGCTCAGACTGGCCCAGAGGGGAATAGGGGAATCCAACAGTGAGCCTCTGTGTTGGAGTGAGCCACTTAACCCCCAATATGAGCAGTATTTGGCCCAATTACATTATTCACTATGTACAGAAAAAGCAGCATCTCCTCATTAACACAACAACTACCCAAAGCATTATTACATAGTAGTACAAATAAACGTGTGAGTGAGGCTAGCTGAACAGTGGGCCCCCAGAATCAGTGTTACTGGTGGGCCCTTGGCAGCTCAGTCCGATACTGATTTTAAATATGCAATTTAGTGCCCATGTGGCGCCCTGGACAAGCCAGGTCGTCACAGGTACTACACCAACACACCCCACACCCCGGCTAGGCACACCTAGGTCAAACACAAATACTTGTTGCCTTCCTCCAGGGGCTGATGTCCACACCAGGGGGTGGGCCAGGCGGTTGGCCCCGCCCACCGAGGAGTTCACAGTCCTGGAGGCGGGAAAAGTAGTCAGATAAGTTTTGGAGAGTGAAGTGGTAGGAGAAGAGACTGACCGTGTCCGGGTGTGTGCCCCGGGCACATACAGCAAGGTTGGCAGACGGTGGTGACCGTCTGCAGGAGAGGCTGATTGACGTGAACCGTAAGGACCGGGGACGGGCGGTGGCCCGCCGGTACCGGATCGGGGAGTGAAGAGAAGCCAGCACCATTCGGCAGGGCCTACGGACCCCGACCAGGCTAGGAGTTGCCGTAAAACCGGTCAAATCCGTTAGCGAAGGGAACCTCCGGGGTTTCCCAGCAGCCAAGACCCGATTGAAGGCAACAGCTCACACCGTAGAGGGAAACACAGTCACCGCCAAAGCTACAGTTCCCAGGGCCAGAGCCTGCAGGCAAAAGGGGCTCCCTCAGCATCCATCCAAGCTGGGGAGCGGGTTACCGGTGGGAAGCCATTGGAACCGTAAACACAACACAGGTGCAGGGAAAGGCAGTCACCATCAACCTACTGGGAGGAGAACAACCGCAGCCGCCTGTGGGACCCGTCCATCCAGCCGTTTGTTTGACCAGAGACTCTGTGTGGATTACTGGCTGAGTGAGTACCACCGTGCCGTGCGGCACAGCGCTGTCCCCGCAACCCTGCACCTCACCAGGCACCGTAACCCGCCTGTCATCCCCAAACCCTCACCGGGGCCCCGGGACAACCAACCCCTCTACCCACTGAGGGGAAAACCAACATCAAAGCTGCTCCCTGTCATCGCTCCCGGGATCCCCGTCCAGAGCAGCGATGGTGTCACAACTTCACCACAACTGTGGGTGGCGTCATGGACAATATCCCCAAACCACACACCAAACCCCCCTTTTCACTCACGGGCGAGGAACGCCGCTTGAATCCCCGGGATCCGGCCCACCGCTCGAGCCACCACCGAGCAGCAACAGCAGCAGCCGGAGCCGAGCAGTGGGTGAGCACAGCGTCTCCTCCTCCGCCCGCGACACCCATACATAGTGCCATCATATATTGTAGCTACCGCTATCCCTACTACAATAATGCCACACATGGGGCTTCTTACTACTGGTTTAGCACAATGGGCTCAGAAGGAAAGGGGACAATTTGATTTTGGAGAGTACATTTCACTGGACTTTATTTGGGCAGTGGGAGCAAAGTCACTGTTACCTCCTAGCACTCACCTGGGTCTGATTCCTGCATGCCCTCATGTTCCTTCACCCCCATGTGCCGTTACATGCCTAGTCCCTTGCTGGCCCTGAACTCACTCTGACTAATGTGTAGACCACCGGGACACGAGTCTCTCTACTGTAATTATACAATACATGGAAGGTAAGACAAGTGGGAAAGACACAACAAATAGCACTCCTTAGTTTCTCCAGCAGGAAACTTCTCAGCTGCAACTGAATCGAACACCTCAGTTTCTCCAGAAACAGGATCTTTCAAAGTGGCCAGTATAGAAAATCTATAACCTGCATGAAGTGAAGCCTGAAGTGGGTAAATATAGTGGAAGGGAGTTATGATAAGATGCTGTATTTGTAATTATAGCTATGAGCAATCTCAGCATCCAATGAAAGTAAATCCACTGCAATACAAGGTAACTGTCAAGTGGACTCCACAAAGGACCTGCAATCAATTTAAGCATTGAGACCTCCTGATCCCAGATCCCCCAGAGGTAACATGCAGATGCGACACTTGTGACAGCTACTCAACTGTCTTTCCAGGGGACAGTTTTGGAACATGAGGATGATGATGATGAGGAGGAACTGTGTTCACTGCAGGGTCGCACTCAAAACAGCTAATAGGCATTACTGAGGAATACAGACGACACACACTTTCCACCAAGGACAGCTTGTCGTTTAGTCTGGGCAGCCTGGTGCAAATGTGTACCGCCCCAGCATCGGTCGAACCGCTCAGATCCCGATGTCACTGGCCGTGGCTCTAGGGTCTCCGGACTCAGGGGCTAAGGGTCACACCCTAATGAAGAAGGGGGTATTTACAGGGGAGAAATATAGTTTTTGACGCCACCCGTGGTGTGCGGTGATAGGGAGTACCGCCGCTGCCGTTGGGAGTACCCAGGATGATGGAGTGGGGCAGCTAGATGACGTTACCCTCCACGGGTAGGGAAAGGCCCCAGGACCCTGGATGGTGGTATGGGGTGCAGGGGGGAGCGCAGGCTCGCTGGTTACATGGGTTAATCAGATACTCACTTAGCAAGAAAGCAGATACTGACAACGTAGTAAACAAAGTCTCTGGGTGCCGCTGCCCTTTTGGTCCCGTCCCATGCAGTACTGCCTGTTAGTCTGTGGCCTGCCTCCTGGCACCGTATTTTAGAGTGTTCAGTTGGCCCATCAGCTTGGAGCTTTCCGGGCCCCGCTCCCTGCTAAAAGTAGCAGAGGAGCTTGCTCTCAGGAGCTCACGCTTGGGATTTCAGTGGGTTGTTTTGCTTGGAAAGCCCTATCCCCCTCATTGTACTAGTGCCCCTGATCTCTGAGCTTTGTGGGAACAGTTCATATAGGCCCTGTCCTCCACAGGTTAATTGCCAGGTTGCTTGCAGCTTCTCCCCGACCTAGGGTCCATGTACCCCGACGTGCCTGCGGTCCCAACCTGGCTATTGAACTGTGGCTGCTGGCTATCCTCCAAGACTAGCCAAGCACCCAGTCTCAATCTCCCGCGACCGGGTCTTTGACTCCTCCTGGTTCAGACCACCGTCTGTGACCTAGTCTCCTTTTCCCCTGGGAGCTCCAACTGCCAGCTTCCTCCGAGCTCCTCACAGCTTGAAGGCTACCACTGAATTGGCTTGTCACCTTCCACCTCCCTGTCTGACCCCTAGGGGGCAGCCTTATTCCAGCTTAGCAGCCCACTGGTGTGCCTGATAGGGTGTGGTGCGAGGTGTAACTAGGATTTGTGGATGTTGATGGAGACAGTACTGCAAGGTGGGGACCCAGAACTATGGGGGGTTGAGCCCTGCATGGGGAGAGAAAGATTGTGCAGAACCCTGTGACAACCTGACTAGTCCAGGGCGTCACACATGAGCGAATATATGCTGCTGTGCCTGCGCAATGACCACCAAATATCAAGAATTGTTAACAGTGCTCATAACTGGGTGGCTCCCCTGCTGGATCCCCACTACATGGGCATTATGCCATCCTTACTTCCGTCAGTGGAGCAGAAATGTAAAAGGCGGTAATACAAGCACATGCTGGTAGATGCACTACGCATGGAATTTTCACCTTACAGTGAGGGCTCAGTGGAAGCTCTACATCCTATATGAGCCGTTTGTTTATCTAGTAGATGGTCACATTAAGTTCACCTGAAAAGCTTAGAGTACATTTTAGGATTATTGTGAAAGTTCACCAGAAAGCCATATAACCCTAATTTTTTTGGTGAGTAGTGTATACAAGTAGGCCAGCTTCTGTGATATGAACATGTAAAAAATGTCACATCCAAATGTCACTTCCAAAAATGTCACTTCTTGGATCTTCACTTACCAGGTGGATGGGATCCAACAATTCCACCCTCTTGCATCCTACATTCTAATACTGTATAGGAAGGATGTGTTGGCTGGAAATTTGTGAACTAGTGCCTCCTAAGTAGAGATGACCGAACCGGTCGCGGTTCGGCTCGAGGTCGGTTCGCCGAACGGAGGTCCCGTTCGAGTTCCGTTCGACGAACCGAACTCGAATCGAAAAAGGAAACAATGGCAGGCATTCACAAACACATAAAAACACCGAGAAAACACCCTCAAAGGTGTCCAAAAGGTGACAAACAACTCACAACACAACACAAACACATGGGAAAGTGACAAGAACAAATTCTCATGCGAAAACAAAAGAGCGTAACGAGGAAAAAGAGGACGAGACACAGATATAGGCATGGCACGCCCTTCTAAAATCATGTAAAACACCGCAAGGTGACTCCAAGCGGAGTCTCCCTTTTTTCCAAAAATTGGGCCCCACACACACCCACCCATTCAATGGCAGCACTTGTGCCCTAGTTGTACACTTTATAGCTAGATTTGCATCAAGCACATTCAAAAATACGCCATTCTTAACCGTCCCCAGGATGACACCGGGGTAGGTAGCAAAGTCTTTGCTGAACCATGACTTGTTCATCTTGGCTCCTTTTAAAAAACAATGTAAGCAAGGGTTACTCCAAGCGGAGTCTCCCTTTTTTCCAAAAATTGGGCCACACAGACACCCCATCAGTGGCAGCACTTGTGCCCTAGTTGCAAACAGGATGTTTTGATTTGCATAAAGTACATTCAAAAATACGCCATTCTTAACTGTCCCCAGGATGACACCGGGGTAGGTAGCAAAGTCTTTGCTGAACCATGACTTGTTCATCTTGGCTCCTTTTAAAAAACAATGTAAGCAAGGGTTACTCCAAGCGGAGTCTCCCTTTTTTCCAAAAATTGGGCCACACAGACACCCATTCAGTGGCAGCACTTGTGCCCTAGTTGCAAACAGGATGTTTTGATTTGCATCAAGCACATTAAAAAATACGCCATAATTAACTGTCCCCAGGATGACACCGGGGTAGGTAGCAAAGTCTTTCCTGATCTCAGCTCTGTTCATCTTGGCTCCTTTTTAAAAACACTGTAAGCAAGGGTTACTCCAAGCGGAGTCTCCCTTTTTTTCCAAAAATTGTGCCCCAAACACACCCACCCATTCAGTGGCAGCACTTGTGCCCTAGTTGAACACTTCACAGCTAGATTTGCATCAAGCACATTCAAAAATACGCCATTCTTAACCGTCCCCAGGATGACACCGGGGTAGGTAGCAAAGTCTTTGCTGAACCATGACTTGTTCATCTTGGCTCCTTTTAAAAGCAATGTAAGCAAGGGTTACTCCAAGCGGAGTCTCCCTTTTTTCCAAAAATTGGGCCACACAGACACACTATCAGTGGCAGCACTTGTGCCCTAGTTGCAAACAATATGTTTTGATTTGCATCAAGCACATTCAAAAATACGCCATTCTTAACCGTTCCCAGGATGACACCGAGGTATGTAGCAAAGTCTTTGCTGAACCATGACTTGTTCATCTTGGCTCCTTTTAAAAAACAATGTAAGCAAGGGTTACTCCAAGCGGAGTCTCCTTTTTTCCAAAAATTGGGCCACACAGACACCCCATCAGTGGCAGCCCTTGTGCCCTAGTTGCAAACAGGATGTTTTGATTTGCATCAAGCACATTCAAAAATACGCCATTTTTAACCGTCCCCAGGATGACACCGGGGTATGTAGCAAAGTCTTTGCTGAACCATGACTTGTTCATCTTGGCTCCTTTTAAAAAACAATGTAAGCAAAAGTTACTCCAAGCGGAGTCTCCCTTTTTTCCAAAAATTGGGCCACACAGACACCCCGTCAGTGGCAGCACTTGTGCCCTAGTTGCAAACAGGATGTTTTGATTTGCATCAAGCACATTCAAAAATACGCCATAATTAACTGTCCCCAGGATGACACCAGGGTAGGTAGCAAAGTCTTTCCTGATCCCAGCTCTGTTCATCTTGGCTCCTTTTTAAAAACACTGTAAGCAAGGGTTACTCCAAGCGGAGTCTCCCTTTTTTTCCAAAAATTGTGCCCCACACACACCCACCCATTCAGTGGCAGCACTTGTGCCCTAGTTGTACACTTCACAGCTAGATTTGCATCAAGCACATTCAAAAATACGCCATTCTTAACCGTCCCCAGGATGACACCGGGGTAGGTAGCAAAGTCTTTGTTGAACCATGACTTGTTCATCTTGGATCCTTTTAAAAAACAATGTAAGCAAGGGTTACTCTAAGCGGAGTCTCCCTTTTTTCCAAAAATTGGGCCACACAGACACCCAACAGTGGCAGCACTTGTGCCCTAGTTGCAAACAATATGTTTTGATTTGCATCAAGCACATTCAAAAATACGCCATTCTTAACCGTCCCCAGGATGACACCGGGGTATGTAGCAAAGTCTTTGCTGAACCATGACTTGTTCATCTTGGCTCCTTTTAAAAAACAATGTAAGCAAGGGTTACTCCAAGCGGAGTCCCCCTTTTTTTCCAAAAATTGTGCCCCACACACACCCACCCATTCAGTGGCAGCACTTGTGCCCTAGTTGTACACTTCACAGCTAGATTTGCATCAAGCACATTCAAAAATACGCCATTCTTAACCGTCCCCAGGATGACACCGGGGTAGGTAGCAAAGTCTTTGTTGAACCATGACTTGTTCATCTTGGCTCCTTTTAAAAAACAATGTAAGCAAGGGTTACTCCAAGCGGAGTCTCCCTTTTTTCCAAAAATTGGGCCACACAGACACCCAACAGTGGCAGCACTTGTGCCCTAGTTGCAAACAATATGTTTTGATTTGCATCAAGCACATTCAAAAATACGCCATTCTTAACCGTCCCCAGGATGACACCGGGGTATGTAGCAAAGTCTTTGCTGAACCATGACTTGTTCATCTTGGCTCCTTTTAAAAAACAATGTAAGCAAGGGTTACTCCAAGCGGAGTCTCCCTTTTTTCCAAAAATTGGGCCACACAGACACCCCATCAGTGGCAGCACTTGTGCCCTAGTTGCAAACAGGATGTTTTGATTTGCATCAAGCACATTCAAAAATACGCCATTCTTAACTGTCCCCAGGATGACACCGGGGTATGTAGCAAAGTCTTTGCTGAACCATGACTTGTTCATCTTGGCTCCTTTTAAAAAACAATGTAAGCAAGGGTTACTCCAAGCGGAGTCTCCCTTTTTTCCAAAAATTGGGCCACACAGACACCCCATCAGTGGCAGCACTTGTGCCCTAGTTGCAAACAGGATGTTTTGATTTGCATCAAGCACATTCCAAATCCACAAAAATTTACTCTCCCCAGGATGACACAGGGGTAGTAACTTCCTTGTGGATCCATGACTTGTTCATTTTGATGAACGTTAGTCTGTCCACATTGTCACTGAACAGACGCGTGCGCTTATCTGTCAGCACACACCCAGCAGCACTGAAGACACGTTCAGAGACAACGCTGGCAGCTGGACACGACAAAATCTCCAAGGCGTAAGTGGAGAGCTCTGGCCATTTTTCAAGATTTGAAGCCCATAATGAGCAAGGCTCCATTTGCAAAGTCATGGCATCGATGTTCATTTGGAGATACTCCTGTATCATCCTCTTCAGCCGTTGACTATGTGTTAGACTTGTTGTCTCTGTTGGCCTTGCAAAGGAGGGTCTAAAAAAATTATGAAAAGATTCCATAAAATTGCTGTTACCAGCACCAGATACGATGCTACTGGTACGGGTAGACTGTTGAAGATGACGAGACCGTCCCATGTTTGTCAAGTTACAACTGGGAGATTCACTCCCTGCACCTGCACGGTTGTTTGGTGGAAAAGCCGAGCTAAGATCGAGTAACAGCTTCTGCTGATACTCCTGCATACGTGCGTCCCTTTCTATTGCTGGAATTATGTAACAAAATTTGGACTTGTACCGGGGATCTAATAGTGTGGCAAGCCAATAGTCATCATCACTTCTAATTTTGACAATACGAGGGTCATGTTGGAGGTAGTGCAGCAAGAAAGCACTCATGTGTCTTGCGCAGCCATGCAGACCAAGTCCACGCTGTGTTTGTGGCATAGAGGTGCTAACCGTTCTTTCTTCCTCTGACATCTCCCCCCAACCTCTTTCAACTGAAATTTGACCAAGGTCTTCCTCATCCGCTGAGTCTTCCATGTCCATGGACAGTTCGTCCTCCATTTCTTCATGTTCTCCTGCACCTTCCTCAACATTTCGCCTGCTACCATGCACCCTTGTTGATCCTTGTCCCCCATGGTCCCATGCCTGCCGCGTTGGTGATGATGAACGTCTGGACCTTGGTGATGTTGTTGTGTCCTGCGCATATGAATCCTCCTGTAGTTCCTCCCCTTCCTGTTGTCCCACCCCCTGACTCCGAATAGTGTTTAGCGTGTGCTCCAGCATGTAAATGACTGCAATTGTCATGCTGATAATGGCATTGTCAGCGCTAAACATATTCGTCGCCATGTCGAAACTGTGCAGAAGGGTGCATAGGTCCTTGATCTGAGACCACTCCATCAGGGTGATCTGCCCCACCTCTGCATCTCGTTGGCCCAGGCTATACGTCATGACTTATTGCACCAGGGCTCGGCGGTGCTGCCACAGTCGCTGTAACATGTGGAGAGTCGAATTCCAGCGTGTCGGCACATCGCATTTCAGGCGATGAACCAGCAGGCCGAAAGACTTCTGGAGCGATGCAAGTCGCTCAGCTGCGGCGCTTGAACGGCGGAAGTGAGCAGACAGTTTTCGTGCCCTGGTCAGAAGGCCATCTAGGCCGGGATAGTGTGTTAAAAATTGCTGGACAACAAGGTTCAACACGTGAGCCATACAAGGTACGTGTGTCACCTTGCCCAGGCGAAAGGCCGCACCCAGGTTTGCAGCATTGTCGCACACGGCCTTACCAGGCTGCAGGTTGAGTGGAGACAACCATTTATTAAACTCGGACCGCAGAGCTGACCACAACTCCTCAGCTGTGTGACTCTTATTCCCAAGACATGTCAAGCTAAAGACCGCCTGATGACGTTGCGCTCTGCTGCCAGCATAGTAATGAGGGGTGCGTGATTCCTTCTGCGCAGTGAGAACGCTGGTGGCCTGACCAGGCAGGCTTGGGGCGGAGGTGGAGGACACAGATGAGGTGGAGGAGGCAGAAGCAGTGGCGGAACTTGGACAGACAGAGGATTGACTCACAAGTCGTGGAGACGGCAAGACTTGTGCAGCAGACCCTTCACCATCTATCACCATAGTTACCCAGTGCCCAGTCAGCGACATGTAACGTCCCTGTCCATGCTTACTGGTCCAAGTATCGGTGGTAAAATGCACCCGTTCACACACAGAGTTTCTCAAGAAAGCGGTGATGTTGTGTGCGACATGCTGGTGTAGCGCGGGCACACCTTTCTTAGAGAAGTAGTGGCGACTGGGCATCTGGTACTGGGGCACAGCGACAGACATAAGGTCTCTAAAATCCTGTGTGTCCACCAGGCGGAAAGGCAGCATTTCGGTAGCCAAGAGCTTACAGAGGGATAAAGTCAACCTCTTAGCTTTGTCATGGGTCGCAGGAAATGGCCTTTTATTTGTCCACATCTGAGGGACAGAGATCTGGCTGCTGTGTGTAGACGGTGTTGAGTAGGGTGTCCCTGGAAAAATGCAGGTTTGTGAGGAAAGTGCAGTCGGAGACATGATGTTGCCTTCATCCAACGTTGTAAGCTGTACACACGCACTTGTTTCCCCTTCCAAACCAACTGACGACCTACCAAGCAAACTGCCTGTTGCGGTTACAGTGGTGGAAGTTGTGCGTGGAAAACCAGGTGTGACAGCTGTCCCCACAGTCCTAGAAGATGAAGAGCGCGCGGATGCACTGGAAGGGGCAGGCGGTGGATGGTTCGCTCCGCTAGGCCGCATTGCAGCACGGTGAGCTTCCCACTGGGACATATGATATTTATTCATGTGACGATTCATGGAAGAAGTTGTCAAACTGCTGAGGTTTTGCCCTCTACTAACAGAATCACGACAAATTTTACAGATCACATAATTTGGGCGATCTTTTGCTATGTCAAAAAAGGACCAGGCTAGGCAAGGCTTAGAGGGCATGCGACCTGCTGAGCCCCCCCGACTAGTGCTCAGAGGCAGAGTGGTGGCTGAGGATGCAGTTGTAGACATGCTACCAGTGCTCCGACTCTGTCCAGGAAGGCGCAAGGTAACTTCGTCGTCGGTTGCATCCTCCTCCACCGCCTCTGTTGACTTCCTTGAGTGCCTGACTGTGGGTTGACAGTAGGTGGGATCTAGAACTTCCTCATCAATTGTTGTGTTTGCACTCCCCTCACCCTCAGACCGAGCCTCTTCTTGCCCTGACCGAATATTTAAGTTGTCATCCCAATCTGGTATCTGCGTCTCATCGTCATCAGTATGTTCCTCATTGTCTATAACCACAGGTGTTACAGTCTGTGACAAAGGGTCAACATTATGCTCTGAAACTTGGTCCTCACGGCCTGAATCAGAGTCACAAAGATTCTGGGCATCACTGCAGACCATTTCCTGGTCTGTACTCACTGTAGCTTGGGAGCAGACCTCTGATTCCCAGGCTATAGTGTGACTGAACAGCTCTGCAGACTCAGCCATCTCACTTCCACCATACTGTGCAGGGCTGATGGAGACTTCAGAGCTGGGAGAAAGGAAGTTTGATTGGGATGACAACTCAGAGGACTGGTGTTTTTTGGATGCGGTAGTTGAGGTGGCTGAGAGGGCACTTGTTGGACCACTTGAGATCCATTCAAGCATTTTCCTTTTTTGGCCATCATCTACCTTTGTTCCTGTTGTTCGTGTCCGTAAAAAAGGGAGCACATCGGATTGTCCACGGTAAGTAGTAGACATCTTACTTTTGCTGGTAGATGGTCTATCTTCAGCAGATGATAATGGAGCTTTGCCACCTTCCCCACGGACAAAACCTTTTTTTCCTTTTCCAACACGCCTCTTCCCCTTTCCACCAGCATCTGTCATTTTGCCACTCATGTTGATTGCGACAATATTGTGCACTTAAAATGTGGTAGTAAAAATTGAGAGGTGGTGTAGATTGCAGCGGTGTGCAGTGCAGCTAGATGTGCTGCAAATATCTTTGCACTACTGGGGCAATACAGCAGTCCAACAGCCACGTTTAGGATGCCACTAAGTTCACTCAGTGTTTGCTAGTATAATGGCTTAGTAACAATGAGTTTGAGTGTGCAGTGCAGCTAGATGTGCTGCAAATATCTTTGCACTACTGGGGCAATACAGCAGTCCAACAGCCACGTTTAGGATGCCACAAAGTTCACTCAGTGTTTGCTAGTATAATGGCTTAGTAACAATGAGTTTGAGTGTGCAATGCAGGCAGACGTGCTGCAAATATCTTTGCACTACTGGGGCAATACAGCAGTCCAACAGCCACGTTTAGGATGCCACTAAGTTCACTCAGTGTTTGCTAGTATAATGGCTTAGTAACAATGAGTTGGAGTGTGCAATGCAGGCAGACGTGCTGCAAATATCTTTGCACTACTGGGGCAATACAGCAGTCCCACAGCCACGTTTAGGATGCCACTAAGTTCACTCAGTGTTTGCTAGTATAATGGCTTAGTAACAATGAGTTGGAGTGTGCAATGCAGGCAGACGTGCTGCAAATATCTTTGCACTACTGGGGCAATACAGCAGTCCAACAGCCACGTTTAGGATGCCACTAAGTTCACTCAGTGTTTGCTAGTATAATGGCTTAGTAACAATGAGTTGGAGTGTGCAATGCAGGCAGACGTGCTGCAAAAATCTTTGCACTACTGGGGCAATACAGCAGTCCAACAGCCACGTTTAGGATGCCACTAAGTTCACTCAGTGTTTGCTAGTATAATGGCTTAGTAACAATGAGTTGGAGTGTGCAAAGGGCAGGAGGGTACAGTGGCAGGGTTGTGGGTCTCTGGGTAGAGGAAAGGAAGCCTGCCTTTCTATCCCTCCTAATGGGGAAATGCAGCGAGGAAATCCCTGACCTTAGCTACACAGACGCTGTCATCTTGTGTAGCTGTTAAACTCTGTTTTCACGGACCTGTCACCTATGGCTCTGACCTTGCCGGTATGAGCCCTTAAAAGGACTGATAGAAAGTGCTATCCCTAAGCTGTCCAGCGCTGTGTATGGAGTGTATACAGCAGTATCGGCGATAGGAGCTGCGCCAGTGATGTCTGACACCAAGGACGCAGAAGGCAGATAATGGCGTGCTGGAGGAAAATGTCCGGTTTTATAATGCAGGGACATGTGACATGAACATCCTATCACACATGCCATTGCTTCTCTGGCTAAAAGTCCACTTAGCTGTGTGTGTGTCTGGGATTGGCTGACATGCTGGCCCGCCCCACAACACGCGCGCGCTTAGGGAAGGAAGACAAGGAAAAAAAAAAAATGGTGATCGCCATTATACATACAGCAGTGATCTGAATGCGCTGTTCCCGCACACTATACACTGAAATGTCATAATAGTGTGAGTCACAGAGTGACTTACACTATTACAGCGGAAAGCCAGCTAGGAATTAGCTGTTATTTTTTGCTGCTAGAACCGTTCTCGAACGTATCTAGAACTATCGAGCTTTAGCAAAAAGCTCGAGTTCTAGTTCGATCTAGAACAGCCCCCAAAATCACTCGAGCCGCGAACTGGAGAACCTCGAACCACGAACCGCGCTCAACTCTACTCCTAAGTCCAACACTGTATAGGAATATTTTCCTATTTATCTTTATGAATCATGTTCCAGGGCTTGATGGAATTATTACATACATCTCTACCAACCATAAAATCTGCCTTGTCAGTAAGGGACCCCAACTGGATTCAGTGAAAACCTTATGATCAATAATAGGAAGTGAAATGGTGAGGTAACTAAAGCATTTAAAAGGGTCCATACTAGAGATGAGCGATGTTCGAGGTTCGAGGTTCGCCAATTTCATGCTCAAGTGATTTTGGGGGGTGTTTGAGTCGTTCGACGAACTCGAACGATTTGCTAAAAGTTCGGCAGTTCGAGTTACATTCGAGAATGGTTCGATGACCAAAAGCGTGGCTTTTCACAGTAAGTATGTGCGCACCTTTCGTATCTGCATGCGTCCTGCATCGCCATACAATCCCTCTCTCTTTCCAACTCAACGATCACGGGTGTCTCACTGCACGGCTGTCACAAATCTCCAGCGGCATTTCCTCTTTTGAAAATGGCTGCCGCTTCATTATTCAAATAGTTATTCCATGCTTTCCCCACCCTCCGGCACCCATAATTGGTTGAAGTCAGACACGCCCCCACGATGAGTGACAGCTGTCTCACTGCAACCCATCACAGCCGCCAGTGGGCAGGTCTATATCGTGCAGTAAGATAAACAAGTAAAAAAAAAAAAAATGCGGTTCCCCCAATATTTGATACCAGCCAGGGTAAAGACACATGGCTGGAGGCTGGTATTGTCAGGATGGGGAGCGCCACGTTATGGGGAGCCCACCACCCTAACAATATCAGTAGGCAGCTGCCCGGAATTGCCACATCCATTAGATGCGTCAGTCCCTGGACTCTACCCAGCTCATCCCGAATTGCCCTGGTGCGGTGGCAATCGGGGTAATAAGGAGTTAATCATGGCAGGCGTCTCCCCGAGATACCTTCGATGATTAAACTGTAAGTGAAAGTAAAGAAACACACACAGCGAAAAATCCTTTATTTGGAATAAAAGACAAAAAACACCTTATTTACCTCTTTATTAATCCCGAAACAACAATCCAGGTCCGAACTAATCCACACGACAATGTCAGCTCTACTGCATGAAGATGACAGGGAGCGATCTGTGTCCTCTCCACGTAGCACCTGAAGTGAGCCGCGCTGTCACCAGACTTCACTCTGCAATGCAGACGTCAAGATTACCAAATCTGCCTATGTTTCTCATTAGAGACAGTTGCTCTATGGTTAGAGCTCTCGTCTAAGAAGCATTAGTTCACGAGTTCAAGTCCCGGCCGTCCCGGTAAAAGATGTAATTTAATTTTAAATTATAATTATTATTTATTTAGAATTATAATTTAATTTAATTATGCACTGAGGGGAGGAGCCGGACATCAGCTGTGAGCCGTGGGATATTCCTCCAAAATCTGAGCAGTTCACGGAATGAAGCTGCATTGCTCTCTCCTCTCTCTCTTCTCTCTCTCTCTTTCTCTCTTTCTCTCTCTCTTTCTCTCTCTCTCTCTTTCTTTCTCTTTTTCATTCTCTCTCTCCCTCTCTCTCTCCTCTCTCTCTCTCTTTTTCTATCTCTCAATCTCTCTCCTTCTCTCTATCTCTCCTGTCTCTCTTTCTCTTTCTCTCTTTCTCTCTCTCTTTTTCTTTCTCTCCCTTTTTCTTTCTGTTTCTCTCTCTTTTTCTCAATCTCTCTTTTTCTCTTTTTCCCTCTCTATCTCTTCACTCTCTCTCTCCCTCTCTTTTTCTCTCTATCTCTTTCTCTCTTTCTCTCTCTCTCTCACCCCTCTCTCTCCTCTCTCTCTCTCTTTTTCTCTCTTTCTCTCAATCTTTTTCTCTCTCTCTTTTTACCAGACTTTCTTTTTTTCTTTTTCCCTCTCTCTCTTCTTTCTCTTTCTCTCTCCCTCTCTCTCTTTTTCCCTCTCTCTCTTTCTCTCTCTCTTTCTTTCTCTCTCTCTTTTTCTCTCTTTTTCTCTCTCTCTCTTTCTCTCTTTTTTCTCTCTCTTTTTCTCAGTCTCTCATTTTCTCTTTTTCTCTCTCTCTCTTCTCTCTCTTCTCTCTCTCGCTCTCTCTTTTTCTCTCTCTCTTTTTCTTTCTCTCTTTCTCTCTCTTTCTCTCTTTTTCTCTCTTTTTCTCTCTCTCTGTCTCTCTCTCCCTTTCTCTCTCCTCTCTCTCACTCTTTTTATCTCTTTCTCTCTCATTCTCTTTTTCTCTTTGTCTATTTCTCTCTCTTTCTCTCTCTCTTTTTCTCAGTCTCTCTTTTTCTCAGTCTCTCTTTTTCTCTTCTCTCTCTCTATCTCTCTCCCTCTCTCTCTCTCCTCTCTCTCTTTTTCTCTCTTTCTCTCTCTCTCTTTCTCTCTCTCTATCTCTCTCCCTCTCTCTCTCCTCTCTCTCTTTTTCTCTCTTTCTCTCTCTCTTTTTTTCTCTACCTCTTTTTCTTTCTCTTTTTATCAGACTCTCTTTTTCTCTTTTAACCTCTATCTTGTTTCTCTCTCTCCCTCTCTCTCTCTCTTTCTTTTTCTCTCTTTTTCTCTCTCTCCTCTCTCACTCTCTTTTTCTTTCTTTTTCTCTCTCTCTCTTTTTCTCAGTCTCTCCTTTTCTCTTTTCCCTATCTCTCTCTCTTATCTTCTTCTCTCTCTTCTCTCTCTCTCTCTTCCTCCCTCTCTCTCTTTTTTTCTTCTCTCTCTTTCTCTCTCTCTTTCTCTCTCTCTTTCTCTGTCTCACTTTTTCTCTCTCTCTCTCCCTCTCTCTTCTCTCTCTCTTTTTCTCTTTCTCAATCTCTCTCTCCCTCTCTCTATCTCTCCTGTCTCTCTCTTTTCTCCCTTTCTCTCTCCTCTCTCTCTCACTCTTTTTATCTCTTTCTCTCTCATTCTCTTTTTCTCTCTCTCTTTTTCTTTCTTTTTCTCTCGCTCTCTTTTTCTCAGTCTCTCTCTTTGTCTATTTCTCTCTCTTTCTCTCTCTCTTTTTCTCAGTCTCTCTTTTTCTCAGTCTCTCTTTTTCTCCTCTCTCTCTCCCTCTCTTTTTCTCTCTCTCTTTCTTTCTCTCCCTCTCTTTCTCTATCTCTTTCTCTCTCTCGCTATCTCTCTCCCCCTCTCTCTCTCCTCTCTCTCTTTTTCTCTCTTTCTCTCTCTCTTTTTTACTCTACCTCTTTTTCTTTCTCTTTTTATCAGTCTCTCTTTTTCTCTTTTTCCCTCTCTCTTTTTTCTCTCTCTCCCTCTCTCTCTCTCTTTCTTTTTCTCTCTTTTTCTCTCTCTCCTCTCTCACTCTCTTTTTCTTTCTTTTATTCTCTCTCTCTTTTTCTCAGTCTCTCTTTTTCTCTTTTTCCCTCTCTCTCTCTCTTATCTTCTTCTCTCTCTCTTCTCTCTCTTCTCTCTCTCTCTCTCTTCCTCCCTCTCTCTCTTTTTTTCTTCTCTCTCTTTCTCTCTCTCTTTCTCTGTCTCACTTTTTCTCTCTCTCTCTCCCTCTCTCTTCTCTCTCTCTTTTTCTCTCTCTCAATCTCTCTCTCCCTCTATCTCTCCTGTCTCTCTTTCTCTTTTCTCTCTTTCTCTCTCTCTTTTTCTCTCTCTCTCCCGTTTTCTTTCTTTTTCTCTCTCTTTTTCTCAATCTCTCTTTTTCTCTTTTTCCCTCTCTATCTCTTCACTCTCTCTCTCCCTCTCTTTTTCTCTCTATCTCTTTCTCTCCTTCTCTCTCTCTCTCACCCCTCTCTCTCCTCTCTCTCTCTCTTTTTCTCTATTTCTCTCAATCTTTTTCTCTCTCTCTTTTTACCAGTCTCTCTTTTTTTCTTTTTCCCTCTCTCTCTTTTTCCCTCTCTCTCTTTCTCTCTCTTTCTTTCTCTCTCTCTTTTTCTCTCTTTTTCTCTCTCTCCTCTCTCACTCTCTTTTTCTCTCTTTTTTCTCTCTCTTTTTCTCAGTCTCTCGTTTTCTCTTTTTCCTCTCTCTCTTCTCTCTCTTCTCTCTCTCCCTCTCTCTTTTTCTCTCTCTCTCTTTCTCTCTCTCTTTCTCTCTCTTTCTCTCTTTTTCTCTCTTTTTTCTCTCTCTCTGCTCTCTCTCTCCCTTTCTCTCTCCTCTCTCTCACTCTTTTTATCTCTTTCTCTCTCATTCTCTTTTCTCTCTCTCTTTTCTTTCTTTTTCTCTCGCTCTCTTTTTCTCAGTCTCTCTCTTTGTCTATTTCTCTCTCTTTCTCTCTCTCTCTTTTTCTCAGTCTCTCTTTTTCTCCTCTCTCTCTCCCTCTCTTTTTCTCTCTCTCTTTCTTTCTCTCCCTCTCTTTCTCTATCTCTTTCTCTCTCTCGCTATCTCTCTCCCCCTCTCTCTCTCCTCTCTCTCTTTTTCTCTCTTTCTCTCTCTCTTTTTTACTCTACCTCTTTTTCTTTCTCTTTTTATCAGTCTCTCTTTTTCTCTTTTTCCCTCTCTCTTTTTTCTCTCTCTCCCCCTCTCTCTCTTTCCTTTTTCTCTCTTTTTCTCTCTCCCTTCTCTCACTCTCTTTTTCTTTCTTTTTCTCCCTCTCTCTTTTCTCAGTCTCTCTTTTTCTCTTTTTCCCTCTCTCTCTCTTATCTTCTTCTCTCTCTCTTCTCTCTCTTCTCTCTCTCTCTCTTCCTCCCTCTCTCTCTTTTTTTTCTTCTCTCTCTTTCTCTCTCTCTTTCTCTCTCTCTTTCTCTGTCTCACTTTTTCTCTCTCTCTCTCACTCTCTCTTCTCTCTCTCTTTTTCTCTCTTTCTCTCTCATTCTCTTTTTCTCTCTCTCTTTTTCTCTTGCTCTCTTTTTCTCAGTCTCTCTCTTTGTCTATTTCTCTCTCTTTCTCTCTCTCTTTTTCTCAGTCCTCTTTTTTCTCAGTCTCTCTTTTTCTGTTCTCTCTCTCTCCCTCTCTCTCTCTTTTTCTCTCTCTCTCTCTCTTTCTCTCCCTCTCTTACTCTTTCTCTTTCTCTCTCTCTATCTCTCTCCCCCCTCTCTCTTTTTCTCTCTACCTCTTTTTCTTTCTCTTTTTATCAGTCTCTCTTTTCCCTCTCTCTTTTTTCTCTCTCCCTCTCTCTCTCTTTCTTTTTCTCCCTTTTTCTCTCTCTCCTCTCTCACTCTCTTTTTCTTTCTTTTTCTCTCTCTCTCTTTTTCTCAGTCTCTCTTTTTCTCTTTTTCCCTCTCTCTCTCTCTTATCTTCTTCTCTCTCTCTTCTCTCTCTTCTCTCTCTCTCTCTCTCTTCTCCCTCTCTCTCTTTTTTCTTCTCTCTCTTTCTCTCTCTCTCTTTCTCTCTCTTTCTCTGTCTCACTTTTTCTCTCTCTCCCTCTCTCTTCTCTCTCTCTTTTTCTCTCTCTCAATCTCTCTCTCCCTCTATCTCTTCTGTCTCTCTCTTTCTCTTTTCTCTCTCTCTCTTCTC